>NC_081409.1:155232716-155450216 GCF_030272615.1 Cryptomeria japonica | reverse complement strand
ATTTTCAATTTCCCTCCTTTTTCAAAATTCAAAATTTCAAAAATTTAGTGATTAGGTCATAAAACCCTAATTTTAAAATTCAATTGGATTTTGTGCAAATTTAAATCAATTTCATTCAAATTCATATCTCTAAACATTCTCCAAGGTGTCCCTTCCCTTTAGGTGTGACCTTTTTCAAATTTGCAGTCCAATTCCCTTTTTTCTTTAAAACCCTAATAGGGTCCTATTTCCACATTTGAACCTTAATTTTGCCTATCTCAAAATCATAAAATTCACCAATTTTTTGGTGTTATCTTTAAAAACATTGTAACATTCATCCCTGAAAATTTCAAAAAAAGTTGGTCAGACCATGTGCATTCCCGCCATGGTCCTCGGTTATCTTCCCGAAATTTTGGGACACTGAACTATGACTGCATTTAATAACCTAAATCCAGAAGATTGGTTGATTTTGTCGATTTTTGATCCCTCTAACATTAAAAATACCTCCAAAATTCAACATTTTAAATTTTTAGACAGTTTTTAAAATTAAGAGGTTAATTATAATCTACCCTGATTTTAAAAATTGTGTTTTTGTTAATTTTAAAATTAAGTGGTATCCCTTTGGCCCTAATTTTAAAATTCCAATTTCCTTTGATTTATTATTTTGGAAATTGTGACATTTTCTTCTTCCAACAAAGTTCAAATTGTTTAATCATTATTTTCTTAAATTTTGCATTACTCAATTTGTAAGCTTTGTTCAAAATTCAAAATTTCAATTTTCCCTCTAGTGCATGAGTTTCACCACTATTAGTCCTACCTATAATATCCTCGTTAGCGAAGCATTAGAATTAAGGCTTCTCAAGGTTTAATTACTGAGGACATGGAGCCTAGTTTGGGTGACTTCTTTAATGAGGTTAATGCTAATTCTTCCCATCCTAATCATGTCCCTATCTATCCAATTGATGAATCCCATGATGAACACGAAGAAGCTTTGACTAGAGTTTCCATAGATCAACTTTCAAAATTGGACAATCAATTTGATAACTTTCAACAATGGATGTCCCAAGAATACCCTAATAGTGAAGCTCTTCCATTAATTGAAAGCCTTAAACACATGATTCTAAGTGATAAGAATGAAATTGATATATTGTGTGGCATTTCTCATGTTGTTGATTCTAATTTCATGTCTATCATGAGTTGTGTTGAGAACTTAGGTTATTCACAACCTTCAAATCAAATCAATTCTTCTATTCCTTTGACCATTTCAATAGCTAGTGTTCCTACTTTCACTTCAAACATCATGGATACATCAACTCAAAATGTCATTCCTACAACCATTGATCATGGGGGAAATCCCTCTTCTTCATTTAATCCTCCATCTTTACCTATGTCTTCCATAAGTATTCCTATTATCCCTCAACCAATCAATGTGACACAAGCGGGCAATTCATTCAACAATTTTGTTCCTCCTTTGCGTGTCCCATTTCCTACTCAATCATCACATATGCCTACTTATCATAATGCCCCACCACCTTATTCTCAATCCATGCCCTTCAATAACATCACACCACCTTTTCAATCAGCCATTTCTAGCATCAGTTCTTCTACTGAAGAAACAATCAACAATCTTGCTCAAACTGTGTCTTCCTTACAACAACAAATTGCTTCCATGAGTCAATCCAAGTTTAGTGTTCCCACCTTTGATGTTGCAAGCCCACTTTCTGTTGATATTGTTAAAGTCATGCAACCTAAGCATGTTGAGGTCCCTCAATTAGAACTCTATAATGGAAAAGGTGATCCTCGTATGCATGTCAAAACATTT
This sequence comes from Cryptomeria japonica, assembly GCF_030272615.1. NCBI lineage: Eukaryota > Viridiplantae > Streptophyta > Pinopsida > Cupressales > Cupressaceae > Cryptomeria > Cryptomeria japonica. Next base: position 155,448,415 of record NC_081409.1, on the reverse strand, counting down.
CAAACCTTGTGAACTGATTTTGCTTATGATCAACGATTGCTTGCGAAACTGTTTACAAGAACATTAAGAGATAAAGCTTTACAATGGTATTTTTCTTTTCCTTCTTATTCCATCACTTCTTTTCAAGAACTAGCAAATTATTTCATCCAACAATTTCAAAATAACATTGGTCCTAAAATCACTTTGGCTGATTTAATGCATTGTAAACAAGGTGTTAAAGAAAAAGTGACTGATTTCATTGGTAGATATAAGCATTTGTGTGCTCAAATTTCATTTCATGTACCTAATAATGATATTCAATGAATTTTCATTTCTAATTTGCAAAAAGATATTAGGGAAAAGCTTCTTTTGTTTGAGTTTACTTCCTTTCCGCAATTGTGCGCAACACTCCACAATTATCAACTGGTTGTCAGTCAAATGGAGCAATTTACTCCTATGGCTCTGAGTGATAAGGGGGAGAGTGTTCAACAACCATTTGTGAAGTTCAAACCAACAAAAAGCTTCATCAAGTTCAATGATACAATCAACAACAACAATGTGAATGCTACAACAGGTGTGCCCTCTATTTCTAAATTTTTCAAAAGACAAAGAAAATTTACTCCTTTGAATGAATCTTTACATAGTATTATGTCTCAGTTGTTGCAAAGAAATGTTATCAAACTTCCTCTTATAAAACAAGTTGATCCTTCTAAACTTGTGTCCCCTTATTTTGATAACAATTCCTTTTGTCAATTTCATCGTCAGCCTGATCATGATACTGAGAAATGTGTCGCATTGAAAAGTAAGATTCAAATTTTGATTGATAACAATAATATATTTGTGGCAGGTGTGAATGATAAGGGAAATAAATCAGTAGCTCCTCCTAATCAACATCTTAAATTTTTGCTGATCCTTTGCCTTCTCATACCTCTAACGTGATTGAGACTAAGTACACTTCTTTCTCCTTTGAGGAATTCACTTCTATGGATCTGAACTTGGTAAATATGGTAGAAACACAAGATACGCCTAAGGATTCTTGTATTACATTTGACCCTAGTGAGACCATTAGAGCACCTGATGGCTCTTTATACATAGTTGCAAAGGTTAAGGATATACCTTTTTGTGGCGCTCTTGTTGATCCCTCTTGCATGGTTAACATCATCACTAAGGAGTATCTTTTCACTTTACAATTGCATAAACCACTATATGATGCCTCTAATGTAGTCTTGAAGTTATTTGATGGATTCTTTCATCCTACCATTGGCTCTATCACCCTTCCTATTGAAGTTCGTACTAAATCTATGGATGTTGACTTTGTTATCATACCCTCTTCCAAGCAATGTCGTGTGAAGTTGGGCTATCCTTGGCTATCTTCCATGAAGGCTATTGATTCTCCAATCCATAAGTGTTTGAAATTTCCTCACAATGGTGAAATCATAACTATGAACCATAGCTTATTTAGACCATTCAAAAGAAGCCCTGGCATTCCTATTGATTTCTTTTGGCTTAAGCAATTTCAATCTCTTCCATCCAGGAGCGATGCTCTTTTTCAATCTTATAAAAAATGGAAGAAAGATATGATCTTATCCTTAAGTCAACCTAGATCCCCAATACTTGGCATTCCTATCATACTTGAAGATGAAGTTCTCCCCCTCACGGATTGAACTAATCTCCCTCCCAAGGAAGATCTTCAATCTATTCCTATGGATGTGACTATACCTTCTCCTAGGAAGAATAACAATTTATTCTTCCTAAGGTTAGACATGTACCTCCTCCTCATGATGGACCTGGTCTTCTTCCTACACCTAACATTCCTCCTTTATATGGCGTAGTTCCACCTCTTTCCTCTTATCGAGAGAAGAGGCCTTCTTCTCCTCTTGTCCAACCTAAAATACCCCAACCTAAACCTTCAGCTATGAAAGAGAAAAACATTCCTACTTTTACAAATGTTCCTCCTGCTTCTCAACCTTCCACTAAGACTCGACGGAATCATTGTGCGAGAGAATGTCGATGAAGATGTAGTGTTTGAGATGTTGTCCCTCAAACTATTCCATCTCCTCAAAATCCAACAGTTGACATGATTCCCTTTTCTCCTAAGCAAGATATTCAACCTACATCTCCAAATCATAAGTTGCGCAAAACATGTGTTGGTTTTACTCCTATTCATGTACGTGCTCCTCTTTCTCTAAATTTTGATGAAGAAATGAGTGAAAATGTTATTCATGATGGCAATACAACTCCTAATGCTTCTGATAGTGATTATGAATAGGTTGATATGGACAAGCATTTATCAACTAAATTTTTACAAACCTTAATCCTAGCTCCTAGAATCGAACAAAGTGACTTACCACATGAGCATAGTCCTTGTTTGGATCTTGTGATAGCTCCATCTGTTGTGCTCAATGTCACTCCTCTAGCATGTTGCTCGCCTTCCCGAAATAGTGATCAGCAAGATCGAGAGGTGGATGTCGTGCTAGATTAGCAATATTAGCACTGTAGATATTCTCTCTCTCTCTCCTTTCTTTCTCTTTTGTGACCATTCTTCTATGTGTATCCCCGTTCTTTTTTTTCCCTCAATGTCTACTTGAGGACGATGCAAAGCATTGATATCTCTTTTGGTCTCTTTCATGTTGACTCAAAAGACTCTTGTCTTCCCTTTCTTCCAAGGAAGTTTCCTTTCTTTGGGGAATGACGATTATTATATGCATATACATATATGATAACATGAGTTATCATACAACATATTGACCTCGAGGAAAGAGAAACTACCTTTTGCTTTGTGTTTTGTGTTTATTATCCTTGGGTTTATTGCTCACTTGGGGGCTAAATCCTTGCGATAATGTGCCCTGTCTCTTCTCTCTCTCTTGGGTGTATCCTACCTTAAAGCAGTCGCTCCCGATAAGGTGCGCACGATCGCTTTAATGTGGAGGCATACGCTTCGCTCATATTTTCCTTTTTGATACTTAGAATTATTTAGTGAACTTGGCTTTGCTTCATAATTTTGGTATCTTTTTCGTGACTCATAGTGAGGGGAACCTTGCTACTTGCAGTCAGGGTTTTCCCTTCTTGATCTTCCCTTTTACTTTTTCAATCGATGTCGTAAGATACTAAGTCCACTAGGGGCTTGGTGCATCTTGCCTCCTTGACGTGGTAGAAGTCTTTCAATCTTGTTTCCTTGTACTTTACCGACAATATTGGCGTATGCTTATACTCCGGCTAAAGTGGGGGCTAAATGTAGTGTCATGAAATTGTGGCCCTTGCAATTTTCAACCACATTAGGGTCCTCACACACGCAATTTGAATCCCTAAGCTAGATCAGAGACCGGAGACTTGCTCAGCAACTGGAAACTACATCTTGCTTGCCCTTCGCACTGCCTAAACTGCATCTTGTCCTGAAAAAAAGGGCAGGACAGGGGTGTGGCGCCCTGTCTCCTGCTCTATTTTGGGGCAGGACCCTTGAAATTGTGCTTTGGTGGTTGTGCATTGAGCAGAAAAACTCCCCCAGTGTCGATCTGCGATGAAAAATCAGTCAATTAGCCCTAATGGACAAGTATATAAGTTGCATTTGCCCTCTCATTCGCATAAGTTGGATAAGCGATAACACAGATACACAAGATCACACATTCAAGCATCCAAGAGAATTCAAGCATTCTTTTTCAGCATTGAGCATTCTCAAGTCAAGGATTCAACCATTGAAGAGGAGATTCATTCCAACATTCAACTTCATACAATCAATTATATCAACATTTCTATCACAACCTCTCTTGAGGTGATTTACAGTTCAGTCTTTCATTTACATTTACTTGCAAGTACTTTCTTTCATCATTTGTTTAATACCAAAACAGGGGTTTGACCTGAAGGTAAACCCCAATCCGAACACCTTTCCCTCTCTTTTATGTGTGTAGGTTGCAAGTGCGCAGCACTACTTTCGGATTCGGACTCCATTTACAGAGGCAAAAAAACCCTTTTCGTTTCACAGATTTTTTGGAGGACCATGTACATTCCCGCCACAATCCGAGCAACTTTTTTTCAAATTCGCAGGGCAGCTTTGACTCAACATTCCACTGCCAGATCCAGGTGCACAGCTTCATCCTATGCTTCTATCTCGAGCTATAATCAGATCTTTGTCACTTTTCCACTTTGTCATAAGTGCACAATTCAATCAATTCGAATCTCAATATCATAAGAGGGGATTAACTTACCATTCTTATATCACTCAGAATTCAATCTCCTTTTCTAGAGGTCGAATCTAGTGTATTTCCCCCCCTCTTCTAATGTAATGCATGAAAAGTGTTTGGAGGAAAATCTGAAGTGAAACTTTCATCTCTCCTCAGAGGGAGGAAAATCTTTCCTCTTGATCTCTCCATTCATTCACCTTTTTCAACATTACACTAAGTAAGCCAGACCCACAACCTAGAACCATGTCACATTTTCGTTTTCAATTTGGAAACCATGTCACCGCATAGTATAAGATCCCTCTCTCTCCCCCTCCTCTCCTTTCCTCCCTCTCCTTATGTTTCTGACAATGCTTTCACAATTAAGGTTTTTTGCAGTTTCTTGTCCCATTGGAGAAGATCAAGTTGTTGTTTCTACAAGAGGAACATGAATGGATTCAAAAGTTATTCAAGATCAAGTTGAAACCTTTATTCCTAATGACCTTTCATTGAAATATTTATTCAAAAAAGCTTCTACAAAGGTCAAATTTTCTTGCTATCCTAACCCTTCAGATTCCAAGATATCATTAGACTTGTTTGCAATGTACGCATCTCTTGGAGCTCGAAAACTATCAAAAGCAATAAAGAAAAAGGAGATGTTTGTTTCAAGTAACAACTATTTGCGTAGGATTTAATTAGGAGAGGGTCTGTTCAAAGAAGGTATATATATAATTATGAGAGCTCTTTTGGAGTGTCTATCTTATGAAGTCACTAAACCCTTTACAATTATGTACACAACCAAAAGAAAAAGATGTGTCTAGCAACTGAATTTGCTGAGGCAGTTTCAAAAGTTCTATTATTAGAACATCTAGATCTCATTGTAGTTTTATGTGAGATGTTGAATGTTAAATGCATCATAGGATTTGATATTGATGTAGTCAGACATATGCCATAGCATGAAAACCTTGGGTAATTTTTGAAGAAGATGAGAACTTCATTTGAGGATTTTTTCTAATTGATATTGGATGATGAAGTTTTAGAATTAGAGAAATGCTTTGACAAAGGTGGGACTACTGAGAAACTTAATCCTTCTACTAAGAAACCCCCCTCTATTTTTCACACAAGCAGTGGACATACCCAATTATGTGTGCATAATGGAACCTTTATTCCTAACAACCTTTCACTGAAAGAGTTATTTAGAAAAGCTTATACAAAGGTCAAATTTGCTTGGCATCCTAACCCACTCTCTCTCCCTCTCCCCCCCTCCTATCCCTTCTCTCCCTCTCTCCCCCTCCTATCCCCCCCTGCTCTCTCTCTCTTTACTTTTGGTAATAGCTTTCTTTGTAATGAAAAACTTAATTGATTGTTCATAGCCATGAACCACTATTAGAAGAGATACATACATATAAATAAATATTCACTCTTGAGGTTGTTAGACTAATAAAAGAAGATCACACTTTTTTACACCATTCACAAGAAGCAAACAATAAAATAGAGGTATCCTCTTACTTTGTAAAGGGATCAAGACTTGATGAGATACGTGCTAATCAAGAGACTGAACGTTGTGAAGAAGAGATAGAAATAACCTCTACTCTACTCCACATACAATCAAAATATGAAGACGAATGTTTTGGTAGTGATGCCCATTCAAAAGGCCCTTCTTTGTGTGAATATTGTTCAATCTCTAAGCAATACTCCTCAATGTGTTGGTTCGTTAGAGTGCATGCATGCATCAAAGAGGAAAAAGCTATTGTGGGTTCTCATGATGACAATGGTCAAATGCATAGTTAAAAGGAAGCAGAGGAGGAAGGTCAACTTATGCAAGTCAAGCCCGATGGAAATGTACCTTCAAATCCATATGATTGTTTGGAATGTCCAACTAAACTCATGGAAATGGAAGCAAAAGAGAGTCAATTATCAAAGGAGAAACAAAATATTGATGATCAATTGAGAGAAGATGACATATCTCATGGTGTTCCTATTGGCGTATTTGAGGTATTGCATTAAGATTCTTCTTGCTTAGACAATCTCTTTTATGCTCACTCAATCTACCCAATTGCATATGCAGATCATCAGAGGTACATTAAAAATCTTAAAGGTGTAATACTTCAGCTCATTCAAGAAGAAGTGATCAATGACATGAAAAGGGAGGTTGAGTAGATGGAATATATGTTGCCTCAACTAGGGAAGCTACACATGCTAGAAATCTCAGGATTAAAGTTCAAGGAGCAAGCTTACAACTAAGTTCACGGGTACCTCAGGGTTTCCACCTATAATTTCGCCATGGCATTTATTATTTCTCAGCCAATCAATGGGTTTGCATAATCCACCTGGAGTTGTTTTGAGGTAGGCATCCCCTATTGTGTATATATTTTTGGTCAAAATTTTGTTGTGTTGGTCCCATTTTTGGTTTGTGTTAAATTTCTCCAATCAATCCCTATCTTATGTCTTCTATCCTTTATTTGTGACTCTATTGCCCATGGATAACACATTAATCGGTGAAGAGATTTTGGATTCATTTTGCATCCTTTGTAGTCCTTGTCCCTAGTCAAAGCTAGTTGTTGCTCTAATTTTGAAGCATCCAAAATTTGAACTTTGCATTGAAGCTAATGTCATATGAGGTCTTGATGTGTGTCTCCAGGAGTTTTCATGTATGCATATGTCGTATCAACTCAAAGCCATCATTTTTAAACCCTGTCATGATCAAACCTGTAATTTGTTAGTCAAAGTGCAAAAATGAATGAATATTGAAAACTACAAGGTGTTGAGGGAAATCACTTTATGAACATGTATTAGGCCTCATTTTGAGCAATGTGTCAAATTTTCATACAAACCCAATTTTAATGCTTCAATTTTCATCAGCCTTCATTCAAAAAAAGTTCAAATTGTGCACTCGGGACCTTGTCATGAAGAAATCTCCTTGGGTTATTTTGACCTATCATCCTTTAATGTCTAGTTCAAATTTTGGAAAAAAAAATCCATCTTAGTCAAAAGTTATGTGCATTTTTATAAACTAGGCTTCAAATAGGAAAAAATTAAATTATTTGTGAGAATAATTTTAATATTTTTAATTAATATAATTTATTTCCCATTTTAATAACTTAAGAGGGAAATATTTAAAAACACTTTAAATCATACTATTTCCTCCCTATCAATGCTCAAAATTCCAAAAAGTCAATGGTTAATCCCTCCTCCCATTTTTCCTCAAAAACTCACAATGCTTAACCTCCTAACCAATTTGAAGGTTAATCCCTCCTCCCATTTTACCCAAAAACTGTGTGTGCTTAACCTTTTGCGCGAAAATTGTAGAATGATTAACCTATTTAACAAACTAGTGGTTAATCTCATCCCTCAAATCGCGCAAAAAAAACTCCAAACGATTAACCACAAACCAGTTAAATCCCTTGAGCCATTTTGTGCATACTTGGCAACCCTATTAACCTTTTGGCTTATAACTACTTTTTGAACTCTCAAGCAAATGCCATTGACAGGCACAAGAAATCTGCGGAAAGTTAGAGAAATTGGCTGGGCAAATGAAGGAAGCAGGGCATTTCAAGACAAGACAATATTGTTTTGGAGATTATTGGTGACATCAAATGAAACAATCTGAAAAATAGACTTGCACTGTTATAATCTGCCTCAAATTTGGATTTTGGAACACGGTTATGAGCATGCATCAAAAGCATATTGAATGCCTCAAAGAAATATGGTCTCATAGCTTCTGCGCACTCAAAGGTCAAGGCTTGGAACAGGGTATAAACTGGAGATATCAGCGAAAGAAATGAACTGTTTGAGAAATGCTCAAATGTTATGTAAAATGTGGAGGTATGAACAAAGCTTGTTAACTATTTGACAAAATTCTTAAGAGAATGGCGTCTCACGGACTGTCACAGCTGCAAGACCTGCACAAAATAGATTTGTTGAAAAGGGTTTAAGAAAATTTGAAACAAATACAAATGACAGAAGTGATTTCTACAGCCATGTCGCCATCCTCCCTGCCCGCGGGGTGTAACTTTGGAACGGCATTTAGGTAAATGGACATTCATCACAGCATTTCGGATAGAGAATTTTTTCTGTCAAACGTTGCAGTTGCAAATTCCTTGGTAAACATGCATGTAAAAAGTGGTATCGCCAATGGAAATGAAATGAAATTAAATGATTACAGATGTTCACTGAACTAATTTGTAGATAAGGCTTAAAAACTTCCAAGCAAATGCTATTTACAGAAGTAAGGCCAAATTTCATAAACTTGCCAGGGCCCTCCCCGCCTCCACAAAATGGGAGCCTTAGAACACGCGTGCAAAAATGTGGAATTGCAGACAAAGCACATTGACGGTTTGACAAGATGGCACAAAGAAATAATGTCTTGTGGAATGGAGTATTTGCAGGTCGAGCACAAAATGGAATCGTTGAACACGCTTTCTGGCAAAATCAATTGGCAGGCATAAAGCCGAATATAATAGTCTTTGCCAACATCTTCACTCCCTGTGTAAAATGGGAAGCCTTTGAATATGTTATGGACGTCCATCGAAGCCTATAAATGGAGAGATTTTTGTCACATATTGTAGTTGTGGAATTGCTGGTGGAAGCATAAACTCTGTACGTGAATTGTTTGACTAAATGCCTCAAATCGATATCATCTCATGGCATGCAATGATTATGACGAATCGCAGAAAATGGTTTGTTGAAACAACTTTAGAAACTTTTAAACAAATGACAGAAACTTTGAAGCAAATGCAAATGGCATGAAGGTGTAAAACCAATTCCACAACCTGCGCCAGTATGCTACCTACTCGTCATTTAGCCAAATTCTACAGCCTTACAAATGATGATAGCACTGGAGTGTGTGGGTGCCTATCGAAGATTAATGGCGAGTATGAACAATTGGTGGGTAGTCAGCAATTACATTTGGTTCGTTGATTTCGGCCCTCGCATCAGTAATTAGAGTTGTTATGCACCTTCAAGTATGTTCTATCTCTCTTTTGCATCTAAAGCATAACGAAAAGGGAATCTTTTCATGTCGAATTTGCATCCACCTCATCATAAATATATGCAAAATGTGGAAACAGAGACAAGGCACGTGAACTGTTTGCCAAAATGCCTTAAAGAAATGCTATCTCACGGCATGTAATGGCTGCAAGAGTGAAACAAAATGGATTTGTTGAAAAGGCTTAAGAAACTTTAAAGCCAATGCAACTGATAGGCGTAAAAGCCAAACTCCATGACCATTTCCAGTATCCTAGACATCTGTTTCAAAATGGGAGCTTTGAAACGGGTTTGGACGCCAATGATGAAGAGAGATTTTTGTCAGAAATTCTAGTAGGAAGTACTCTGGTAAAAACGTATTCAAAACGTTGAAGCATAAACGAGGCTATTAACTAATTGACATGATGGCTCAAAGATATACCATTTCAGCAATGAAGTGATACGATTGCAGTATGGGTGCAAAATGGATTTCGCAAGGAAGCTTTTAAAAAAATTGGATTAATAAAGCACTCTCGAACGCCTCCAAACATTGTAAGCTTTGTTAGCGAACGATCGATCAGATGGATTGTGTTAAACATATATCTGATCGATAGGTGTCCATGTTTGACTGTCATGCCCGTGGCGGCTATCTTGAGAACATCCTGAACCTAATTTATTAAGATGCTAGTTAAGCTAGTGCGGTTATGTGGATCTGTTTTCTTGGTTAGGAAATGAGGGCGGCAGGGTAGTCTCAGATTGAAGACATTAAGGCTGGGGTGTCATGGATTTTAGAGCTGGAGCTGCTAAGATATTTTAGGAAAATTTTTAAGTTTCTGGTCTTATGAATTTTTGAAGTGTGGTTTGGCTTAAAAATTTAAGTTCTACAATATAATATCTTTGTAACCCTGTCCTTTTTTCACTTGTTCAAATTTGCAGGTCTAAAATGTAGGGCCTCTTTTTTTAGAAAAGATTCCAAATAATCCCCGAGGAGCACCAAAAAAATTTATTCATGGGACCACCTCTTCCTTCAAAATAGAGCTTAAGCCCCCCTAGTGGCGTATCTTAGTGTATTATCATCAAATCATAATGGAATGAGAAGTTGTTTAACATATGCAGTTGGAATATGTTTTCTTAGTTGGAATATGTTTTCTTAAATGTTAACTCGTGGATTGAAAGAAGACAAAGTGTTCCTCCTAGCAAAATAGATGACTTGTTCTTTCTCAAAAGTTATGTGTTTTAAATTATCTTTTTGAAAAAATCACTTACATCACTCATTGTAACTTTTTTTTTTTTGCGTGACTCTATTTACGCAAAAAAGAGTCACGCAAAAAAGAGTTAGTTATTAACTCGAAATGCAAAGTTAGTTATCAAGGTAGTTATCCTATGGAGCCTATATATACAAAGCTATTTGTAATGTTAACGGGGGAGACTCTTATAGAAGGGGAAACTTTGCAGAAATTTTTAGAGAAGCTTGTAATGACTTTTGATTTTGCACTATGTATAGAAGGGTTTATGAGATTGTATAATCTCATAAAGATAATAAAGAATGCATTTTGGTTCATGTGTTCTAAATGTGTTCACCTATTATTATTATTGGTTTCTTGTATGTCAAATTAGTAATCCATTTTTTATGCATACATGTAAGACATTGATAATGTGTGCAGTTGATGTAATGATACACAATCAATGTTTGGTATCCTAGTTTGAATGTATTGAAGTATTCTATCTCTTCATACGTCAACATTCGTGATTCTTCATTCATCATCATTGCATGGCTAAACATATTTGGTGATAACCCCTTTTGTAATTGTTATCATTTATGGAATCCTATCTAATATTTGTATGTCTTGCAGTAGGGTTTATGCTATTCATCCTCTTTTAGTTTTTATGTTTTCTCCTTTATGTACTTTCAGGTTCAAAGTACGTGAAAATCCCAAAAAACCCATCATACGAGGGAGTTGCATCTCACAAATAGAAAGGAAGATTGTAGTTTCACTGCAATCTCTCCAACTATTGGAACGTTTGTCACTCTTTGAGTGAACAAGGTCAGTTTTGGAGACAAAATTGTTGTGACAAATCTGTTTACCAACATTTAGAAACTTTATAAACACTTTTCACCATTGTTTCTAGGGCTATGGCAAGGTTTGCATGGTGCTGGTGATGTAAAGTCTTTAGTCTAGACACTAAATGAGAAATGGTAACTCTATTTTGTACCAGACGGCCTAATAAATCCTCCTATGTGGTTTGAGAAGGGTTTATCAGAGGATTAGCAGGGTTGCCCATCTGAGGGACATCATCTGGGTTTACTTTGGGGTTATCAGGGGACATTTTTTTTTGTGGGGCATTGTTTCGAGAATCTGATATGAAATTAAAAAAAAAATTAATCAAAAACTATGAAAATACAACAAAATTTTAAATTAAAAACAAGAAGAATGCACAAACGAATGAGGACTTACCTTTGTGATGATGTGGCATGATGGTCTAGCTGATAAAGCATGGAACACAATTGGGTTCTATTTGCTATTTTGGGGTTTTTTCATTTTTCTTCTTGTCACGGGTTAGAAAGACCCACTCAACTGGATTTTTAAAAAAATATAATATAAAAACGTGATCGGGTTACTTTAGTTTTAAAATCTCGATCGTGTTTTTTAATAAAGTGAATGCGTACAGGGTATTAAAATTAAAACCCCATACAGGTTATGGTTCAGATTTTTCAAACTGTAACGCATTCGGGTTATTCGATTTTTCAAATAACCTAAACATGTTACCCATTTTTTTAAGGATTTTTTTGGTGTGTGGCCACTTTTTTGTTCACCCTCTTGGTGCACTTACCCAAATTTTGAGTATAACCTTAGGGTTTCTCTAATAAAAAACTAGGAGAAGGAAAAGCATAAAACCCTAGTTTAAGAATGACAAGCTCATCAAAGGGTTTAGTCAAAAGTGAGCCACAAAGCAGGAGAATTAAAAGAGAGGGAATTTTGTGACAATTTGATTGATTGATTTCTTGGATCATTGAAATGAGCTTGACACCAACAAGGGTCTAGAATTGAATTAGATAGGTTGATAGATATCCAACAAAATTGCAAACATGACATTCTACCAATCGATGAGTACTCCCTTTCAGTACCATTTCAAGAAATGTTTTAGAAAAATTCCTATTTGCAACCCATGGATGCTAGTGTTAGCAAGGTTTGTTGTGCCTAATGTCTCCATGAATGTTATATTAATTAAGGCATTGATATATTATTATGTGCTTGAGAAGAAGACAATCTATACAAGAGAGGTTGTGTCCATGATCTAACTGACAAAGAATTATATCTACAACGTCTTCATGATTGACCCATGTGCTCAAATCCATATTCACCTAGGATCATTGTCTAGGGAATATGAGAGAATGGATTATGATTACAAGGTTAAATGGCTTCCTCTTCATAGGCCAAAAGTGAATGACAAGCACCCAAAAATTGCAAAGGATGACAAGGAGCCTTTTAGCTATGTCACATGGTCTGAGGAATAGTTTCAGAAGACATACTTTGCAATGTGCAAAGTACTTGGATTTGATACAAATATTTTTATGCCAATGAATTGCATGGTGTTGACAACAGATGCCCAAAGCTATGAAAATAGAAAAAAAAATTGATTATGCCTCTTTCTTGGAGGAAAGCATCAACAAGGCCTTAGCTAGTGTAAAGAAGGAAAACTCTATCCATTTTAAATGGTACTCTTTGAGTGTCACATCTTTCTATTGAGAAGTATGGAATTGGGAATGTAGCGGCAACATCCAATAAATATGAAATTGTTTGATAAACAACTCCCAGTCTAGGAATGGACCTACATTTAGGACACTGGCTACTCTCAAGACAACTATTTATATTTTGAAGAATTATTTGTCAAAGAGATCTACGAAGGTCTAGGCCACCCTACAGATTGGAGACTGTTTGAGACAATCATGACATTTTTTAGAACAAAGGACCTGCAACCAAATATAAACATATTTTAATTGGGGGGATTAGTATTTATTTGATGGTGTTACTATGATCAGAGTTTATGAATTTGACAAAGTGGCATTTTTAGAAATAGTATGGCAAATTGGTGCAGTCACGGTTAGGAGGGATCTCAATGAGATCTATCTGGACCATGCAGCCAAGGTAAACACAACTAAAGCAAGAGAAGATGATGGAGGCAATGCAGAACTGAATGAATTAGATCATGAAAAATGATTACAAATAGCCAGTAACATTTGGCTTTCAAGATTCGGCTCTCTGGCCTGCTACATACATATGCTCATTTACATAATCGATCATCTCCGGACCTCTGAATCTTAAGATGTATCTTCTACATTCTCTCCAATAAATTATGATGCTAAATTATATTGATTTATATGGTCTAGAGGGATCCAGTTGGCCCAAGAAGGATCAAACAATGATGAACATGATGAAACGTGCAAAACCACCAGGTCAACCTCCGCCAATGAAAATCCTCTAAAAAATCCAAAGGAAGAAGTATGGATTAGATAGAAGGTCGGCCACACATCAAGGAACATTGGAATCAAGGGACTGGGGCTCCGCAAGTTATGGAAAGGATTCGCAAGATTCGTCAATAGCAAATAGGTCCAGGAGGCTCCGGTGTTCTAAGCTACAAAAACTGTCTTGAAATTCGAAAGTGGTAACTTGTCAGAAAATGATCCAAACATCTCGCGGATCAGGAATAAGGAAGATAATCATGTTCACAAGCAAAATCCAGCCCTGCAAGATTCAATGAACGAATGCAAGAAAATGCACAGAGAAATGTTGAAACTGCAAAACATAAAACAAAAATTTTCGGTTGATGCAAGATTGCCAAGAACCAAGGATGCGCCTACATCAAACATCTGGGGTTGTTGAAAAAAGTGAGTCACTCACTTTGTTGGGGTCAAAGGGAAACCAAGGCAGTCCACCTCTGCCTAAGAAATCCAAGATGAATCTTCAACTAATTTGTCTTTCCACTTCACAAGATACTCCTTGTACTGATAGCTCTAGGTACTACACCCAATCCTTCTGTCCAAAATGTCTTCAATCTAATCTAGTTTCTTCCGGGGCAACTGTTTCTCCAAGCCTGTAATACTGTCTTCACTGAATTCTGACTCATGATACTGATGTAGATCTGCAATGTTGTATATAGGTGAAATACTCAAACTATCCAATAGCTCCACTTCATATGCATTTCCAGATCTGAATTTCCTCAAGATCTTGCAACTTCCAAACTTTCTCATCTGCAACTTGTTATAGTTTCCAACTGGAAATCTTTCTTTTCTTGGATACACCATCACTTCATCGCCAACTTCAAATTCCTTATGTCTTCTCTTCTCATCTGCTTTCTCCTTATACTTGTTGGTCATATCCTCTAATTATTGTTTAACCCGAATATGTAAGGCCTTCATATGATCTACAAATTCTTATGCTTTTGCACTTCTCTTGTCTTCATTACTGATATCCCTCAATTCTGATATACCTCTAGGGTGTGCTCCAATAACAATCTCAAAAGGTGTTCTTTCGGTACTCCTATTCACTAAATTATTGTAGGCAAACTCTGCTTGCGCAAGGATCAAATCTCAACTTCCAGTTTTCTCTCCAACTAAGCATCTCAACAAATTTCCCAAACTCTTGTTTACTACCTCTGTCTATCCATCAGTCTGTGTGTGAAAAGTAGAATTGAATTTCAAATCTGTCTTCATCTTCTTCCAAAGTGTCCTCCAAAAATAACCAACAAACTTAGTGTCTTTGTTTCAAACTATGCTCTTAGGTAATCCATGTAATCTCACTACCTCCTTGAAAAATAAGTCAACAACATGCACTGTGTCTGATGTCTTCTTACAAGGTATGAAATGAGCCATCTTTGAGAATTTATCCACCATGACCACAAATATAGAATCATTCCCTCTCTGTGTCTTAGGTAATCCAAGAATGAAATCCATGCTTATGTCCTCCCAAGGTCTCTTTGGAACTATCAAAGGCTTATACAATCCCACATTTTGGCTACTACCTTTTGCAACTTGACAAATTCTACAACTCTGTACAAATTTCCTGACATCCTTATGAATCTGAGGCCAAAAGTAATGTTCACTCACAAAAGCTATTGTTTTATCAACACCAAAGTGTCTGTCTAATCCTCCACTATGCTTCTCTTTTATCAAATTCTTCGTCATAGAACTATTAGGTATACACAACTAAACTCCTCTTAATAACATCCCATCCTGAATGAAATAATCTAACAACTGACTTCTATCTACCATAATCGGTGCTCTACATGCTTTCCAACGTTCTGCAAAATCCGGGTCATCATCATACAAGGTCTTCAACTCTTCAAATCCTAACACTATCAGTCTCATCTCGGCCAGAAAATTCCTCCTTCTACTCAATGCATCAACAACTTTGTTTGACTTCCCACTCCTATGCTTCAACACAAAGGTGTAACTCTTCAAAAATTCCACCCATATCATATGTCTCTGATTCAACTTACTCTGACTGTTCAAATACTGCAAGGATTGATGATCAGTATACAACACAAATTCCTTAGGCAATAGGTAATGTCTCCACTTCTTCAAGGCTTGAACTATGGCATAAAATTCCTAATCATACACTGAATATCTCCTTGCATCATTCAGCTTCTCACTGAAATAAGCTACTGCTCTTCGTTCCTGACTTAACACGACTCCAATTGCATTCCCACTTGCATCACAATCTACTTGAAATACTTTGTTGAAATCTGGTAAAGCTAACACAAGCTACTCAGTGACCTTCTGCTTCAATAATTCAAAACTCTTATTTTCTCCGGTTATCCATTTGAATTCTTTCCTATCTCCTCTCATTGTCTCAGTCATAGGGCTACAAACTGAACTGAAATTTCTGATAAACTTCCAGTAGAAACTAGCCAATCCATGAAATGATCTTACCTCTCCAATGCTTTCCGGTGTAGGCCATTCGAGAATTGTTCTTACCTTCTCAGGGTCCATCTTCAATCCATCCGCAGATATCACAAATCCCAAATAGACCAAATCTTCCTTCATGAAAGTATACTTCTCAAGATTTATCAACAACTTCTCCTCTTTCAACCTCTGCAAAATTTGTCTTAAATGCAACAGATTCTCCTCTTTTGTCTTACTGAAAATCAGAATGTCATCCAAATATACAATAACAAACTTATCCAAGAATTTCTTCAATACCTCATTCATCAATCTCATGAAATTACTTGGTGCATTAGTCAACCCAAAAGGCATCACCAACCATTCATACAATCCCTCATTTGTCTTGAATGATGTCTTTTACTCATCTCCTTCTTTGATTCTAATCTCATGATATCCACTCTTCAAGTCTATCTTTGTGTAGTATTTGGCTTCACTCAAACAATCCATTATGCCATCCATCCTAGGAAAAGGAAATCGGTACTTTACTGTGATCTCGTTTATTGCTTTGGAATCGGTACACATCATCCATTCTCCATTCTTCTTCGGTGCTAACATGGTTGGTACTACACAAGGACTCAAACTTTCTCTGATCAAACCTTTCTTCAACAATTCATGCACTTGTGTATTCAATTATGCATTCTCTGTCGGTGTCATCCGGTGTGTAGCTTTGTTAGGCAAACTAGCTTCGGGAATCAGGTCCATGCAGTGACTGATACTCCTCATAGGTGGTAATCCATCAAGTACATTATCTGAAATGATGTTTGCATACTCTATCAACAACTCCTTTATCTCCTCCGGTTGTTCTTCTTCATACTCTAAGTTCCCAGTCTTCTTAGGAACTAAGGCAAAACACACATTCTCATGTCTCATTCCATCTAGGAATTTCCTTCCATCCATCAAACAGATTCTAGCATTCGTACAAACTTCACTCTTCAAGGCCTCCTCAAAGGGTAATAAGGGTTGTTTCATCCCATTTGCTACAATAGTGTATATGTTATTTCTTCCATCATGTATTGCCTGTCTATCAAAATACCAAGGTCTACCCAACAAAAGGTGACAAATATCCATAGGCATAATATCACACAAAACTTCATCATGATAATTTTCAATTTTCAATTTCACCAAGCATTTCTCACTTACTAACAACTTATGATCTTCCTAAATCCAAGCTATTTGGTAAGGCTTAGGGTGTTTCGGTCTTTTCAACTTCAATTTATTCACCATCTCTTCTGAAACAAGATTATTCGAACTACCACTATCAATAACTACTTTACAACACTTACTGGAAACCTTACATCTAGTCTTGAACAATTTTCTTCTCTGTAAGGGCTCTTCATCCTCTCCAGTAGGACACAAAGTTCTCCTCATCATCAACAATTCTCCATCTTTCGGTTTGTTAGTTGATCTACTGGGCCTTTTTTTCTACCAAGGTTGTTCTCCTAGTATTCTCTGTCTTCCTACATTCGAAAGCATGATGTCCAGGTTCCTCTAAACACTCTCTTATCTTGTCTTCTATCATCTTTTCAAAAATTCATTCTGGTAACTATCAGGTTCTCTTCTCCGGTAGAAATTTCTATCATCCTTCCGATATGAACTACCATCTTTGCTTACTTATTTGTCCTTGTTTTGATCTGTACAGGTTCATCTTCCTCTAGAATATCCTCTACCTCCTTGAAATCTTCCTCTGGAAAACCTTCCACCTCTACCCCTCTGTCTTTGCTCATGTCTTTTGTTCAACTTCTCTTCTGCTTTCAAGGCATATTGGTAAGCTTCTTCAACACTCTGCAACTTGATCAAACTGAGTTTATCTTGTATAGACATCCACAGTTCGTTCAATATCTCGCAACTTGTTCAACCTCATCATCGATATGTCTGGATGTGATATCCAACTTGTAGAATACTTCGGTATACTCCTTCACACTAGACTCTTTCTGCTTCAAGTTCTATAACTTCTAAAACATATTTACTTGGTAGTCAACTGACATAAACTTTGATTTCAACTTGGCAACCATCTACACCCATGACTTAATCTTCTCTTTACCTCTTCTCTGTCTATCAACCTGTAAATGTTCCCACCAAAGAGATGCATGACCTTTCAACCAAGTACAAACATATTTCACTTTTCTTTCTTTTGCAGTGTTCTCAAAATCAAAGTACTTCTCCATCTTCGAGATCCAATCCATTAATTCATCTGAATCCAACTTTCCATCATACTCTAATGTGATAAAATTATAAGGCACTGAGAGGGGGGGGTGAATCAATGCAAGCAAAAACTAATAAATCTGATAACACCTTTCACCAACTTGAAAATCAATAAGCATGCAAGAAATATAACCACATAGGCAAACATCCAACAAAGCATGCAAACCATAACATAATGATTTTTCACGTGGAAACCCAAATGGGAAAAACCACGGTGGGAATTAGTACCCACATAGATCAACTAAATGCAATATAGAGATCTGATCGGTTAAGGTCATACAACACCCTGTTAGGGGTACACTCAGTTAAGAGTGTTTTAGCCCGGTTAAGAGCTATACAATAAGGCCTGTTATGACCCATCCCTGTTAGGAGCTAACGATGTTGCTGGGATTTACAAACAAAGCTAATGTGTCACCTTGTTAGAGGATTTCACCTTCAGACCTGCTAGGATCCTATCTCGCCCTGTTAGGAGTGACCTTGTTAGAGGATTTTCTTGTTGCAACTATTAGGAAGACAACAAGTTCAACTAATCTGAAGTTAGCACCTCTATGCCTGATTAGATCTGTTTCTGCTCATCTTCTATCACCGACTAAACATCAAACCCTAACTTCTTCCACCACACAATCAAATTCTCACTCTTGATCCATGAAATCATACAACTTTCATCTCCTTAAAACAACTCTATTAAGTCAGCTAAGAACCTTGGAACAATTCCCTAGATTTAATGAATCTGGTCACCTTTTACATTTTCCCGCTCATTACACTTTTCTTATGTCGAAAAAACAAAACGTAACAATAAGTCTACTGGTTAGCTATCAAACAAACTCTGTTATACCGATTCTCTGTTCTTCCTAACTATAACTGGAAAATCCACCATAAGTCGCTCAATACATCGAATCTGTTGATGCAGTTTGGAACATAGGTGCATGTCCATGTGTCCAACACTCCTATAAAACTGCAACATCTAACTCTTCTCCAATCGTTCATACTAGTCGCTTGATCATCGCTTTGTTCTTGTTTACCGGTTGACAATAACTTAGCAGTTTTGTTGTCTAACTGATTCCACTACCGGTTAGGATATACCGGTTGGTCTAGATGACTTAGATGACTAAAAAAACATGGTTGTCATCAATGACAACACAAGTAAAGTAATAAAACATCCTATTACAACTCTATCATCATCATCAAGCCAACAATCTCCCCATTTGGCATTGATGGCAACACTTAGGAAAAATTGTGTCTCTGTCACATTACAACAATCATTAATCTCATGACTCAACTCAAATACAAAAATCCCCCTTACCAATTATATGCTATTACAAAATTTTGACTCTGACTTATACTACTACCCCTTTGATAGCAATGACAAAGGTAAGAAAATACATTTGAAATAAATGAATACAATACATCGAAATTTGCATTACCAAATGTATAGGAGTTCAAAAGTTTACAATTACATTTTGAGAAAAACATCAGCAAAATTAGTCTTTAAGACTTTCAAGTCATTTTCCCATGTCTCCAAAAGAGTAGATGTAATCTCAATGTGTGTTCAAATCTGGTATGCAAGCTCTTCCATAACATCAAGTGTACTCATTTCTGGTGTAGTCAAAATTGCTTGTGTCTCTTTGTATCCTCTCTGCAAAATTTGTAACTTGGGGACTAAGTGAGTCTGTAACTCATGTAATGATGTAGTCCTCTTACTCTTTTCTGCCTCATTTTCCTTAAGCTTATGTTGTATCACTATGACCGATCTACCAAAAATTATTGTTGAATCATTTAATGGATCAAATGATTCACTCAAAATCCTTAGCTCCTGCTAAGCTTCTTTTCTCTTCTTATCAATATCATCAAGGAACAATGAAAAGTTGCAAATAGTAGACAAAATTTTACCTCCACTCTTCAATGCTTCTTTGATTTGGTCCATATTTACAATAAGACCTTCTCTGTCTTTGTCAATTGTCTTGATCAGCATCTCAATTCTTTTCTTTTCGTATTCTTCCTCTACGTTGTGTAGAGTTGCCTCTCCAAGACTCTTCATTTGCTCCCCTGCTGATGTGACCAAGTGGTCTTGTTTTTCAATGGGAGTTGTGAGACTATCAGTGTCAGTCTCCGGTAACAGACTAGAAAATATATCAACTGTTGTTTGTATAGTTTGAGCTTCTCTCCTCTGAGCTCTCATCATCTTCTTTTTGGCCTTGGATTGCATTGTAGATGCAATCTTCATCTATACTGTATCATCATCTTCATCATCATCAATGATTGTCTTTGAAGTAAATAACTAGGGGGTCACTTTTTGCTCTTGTCCTTCTTCTTTCTTCTCTTCTACCTTCTCCGGTGACTTTTTTGTTTTCTCAACATCAATTTGTTCACTCTCTTGAGTGTCTTTCTGCATTTCTTCATCTTTCTTCGGTGGCTCATTGATTTGCACATCATCTGTTTGTGCATTCACTTATGTATCTATCTCCTCTTTATCTTTACCAGTTGGAATGACTTCCGGTAACACTGGTTGTTCAGTAGGGACTAATGTGGCAATAGGAACCGATGCGGTACCACCTTTTGGCTCTTTCTCAGTTTGAGTAAATATCTCATCAATTTCAAACACATCTGGTAGTTCTCCTTCAATTACCAGTGCCTCGGGGATATCTTCTTCCTCGGAAGTTTCTATCATCTTTGGTTCCTCTTTTTTCTCAAGTCCTAAATTGTTTTTCAAAATCACCCCAGTCTCAGCTTGCATAGATTGGGAGTCACCAACAAGCAATCTTGTTAACCTCTTTTTGGTGCAAAATAATGGTTTTGATTTTTTAAAAATCTCCTGTACTTCCTCCTGGGATGTCTCCGGTTGTAAATGCATAACTACATACTCAATTATTTCTTTATCTTGCCTAATTGCAGTTTGCCATCTAGCTTCCAATTTACTATACAAAGAATTTAGTATATGTCCTTGTAGTTCAATCAATGCTTTTCTATAGTGATTCATAAACCAAACAATTGAATCCTCAATTTGTTTCTACTCTTCCTCATCAAAATGGTTATAGTTCTTATGTACACCAATCAATATACCATACTTCCTTATATTCTTCAACAGGTTCTCAAGTATAGTAAGTTTAGTTACCTGTGGCTTAACTGTTTTGACAGTGGGTGAGCCAGCCACTTTAGATTTTTTGCCACTAGCCCTCAATTCCTTCTTTCCTCCTTCTGATTTAGTTTCCTCTGCAACAACCTTAAACACCCTTTGTGCTTGTTCTTTCTTTCTTTTTCCTGTAGCTTTTTTGACTTTAGATATTTGAGGCTCATCTTGTTTTTCTTTTCTCTTGATTTGCATTTTTGGAGGAGGGGGCTTCTCCTTCTTGACATCTGTACTCCTTGTTTGTCTACCGATGGGTGCACTAGAGGTTCCTGCCTTCCTTTCTTCAAATCTGGTTCTTGCTTCATCAATCGTCTCCTTTGTGAAACCTTGTGCAACAACAAACTCCTCAACCTCTTTCCTGACCTTTTTGGCAATTACCGGTGTGGCCAATTCAACATGTACCTGTATAGATTTTTCTTTGAAGGTGCCAAACTTAGATACATTAGGATCTACCGGTTTAGATAGAAGATGATCAACATAAATAATCAATATATCTGCTTCTACCTCATACCCCATAGGCATGACCCATGAAGTTCTTGGATCTGTAGCCTCCATCTGACAAGTATCAGTATCAACCATAAAACAAATGGAGTCTTCATACCTTTTTACTACATGCTCTGGTATCCTTTCTCTGACATGTATTCTCTTATGTAAATCCTTGAAGTATCCCCAAATTGTCTTTGTAAACTCATTCCAAAGCATCTTAATGTTGTTCTTAATTTGCAACATTGCCGGTGTATCCACAAACCATTGAATATCACCTATACAGGGAAAGAAATTTTGGAAATAGAAAAACAATCCAATAATTAATTGACCAAACTTGAACTTTTGTCGCTTGTCCTTCTTGATTGATTCAAGATTGAACATCAATTGTGCTCTCAAAGTTTATGCTAGGTCATAATCAACATTCTCTTTCAACATTCGATAACCTATGTGGATAGTAGCTCCGAGAATGCTATTCATCCAACTCGAATGATAAACTTTGTAGCCGATGACCATGGATGCAAACTTCACTGCTGGATCATCTATATCATTTGTTGTCATAACAAAACCATCCCACTTCGACTTTGTCAATTGGATAACTTCATCCTTAGGGATTGATCTTAGAATAGGGACTTCATCAGTTTCGCATAATCTGATGACAACATGGATGGCTTCCTTTGTGATCTTATACGGTCTATCTAACCACATGAATTGATCATGAATCCTTCTCAGAATATATCTCACATGCTCTTCTTCAAAACCATCTATAAATTTCACAGCATGGTGAAAACCCTTATCGGTTACCCTTTTGAAATCATCCTTCCTCACACCTTGTTTATCACATAGTAATAAGTATTGATCAAAGGTGGCAAATGTGCCAAATCTTCCAGTTTGCAATGAATGTATGATCGGATGTCCTCAACATGTAAAACACCATAAGGTACGCTTGATAGGGCTCCAGTTGGATCTATTTCCGTGGACTTATGAGGATGTCTCTTAAACTTTGGTCTAGGTCTTTTAGTAATATCAACAATATGTGGTGTATCCATCGTGAAAATTCAAACGCAAACTCAAATCACACAGAAATACCTTTTGACTTCTTCGCAGCTCTTCCACTGATACAAATCTTCACAATCTGCTATCAACTTCGCCAAAGTAGCAATCAAATGCTCTTCTATGTTTATGTCGCTCTCCAAATGTGCTCTTGAAAATGCTAAGTGAAACATTTTATATTTTCCTTTTACCAACTGCATTTAATGCTAAATTGGTTGAACATACCCTAATCATCGTTCAATCCTAAAACTTGCCACCAGTTCACAAATCAAATTCAATTTATTTGTTATAACACAAAATTAATTCATAAAATCATATTACATCAAAACATGCATATTTGACTTACCGCACACCATTTAGGGGGTCCAAAAATGGATCTGACAATATGCTCACCCTAAGCTTCATACATAGCTTAGTTTTCCAGTGAGGGATTCTCCACACTAGGTGAAGAATTGGAGTCCTCTGATGGTTTATCCTCACTTTTCTTTCTACATATCTTATTCATCTCACTTCTGGTTTCTTCCACATCTACCTTCTTCTTTCCTTTCCAGTCAACAGACTAATTAACTGGTTGGTTCATTCTAGCTCTACAAAACCTTGCAATATGTCCCGGTTTGTGACAGTGGAAACATGCCATTCCAGATGCTCTCCAGGGTCCAGCATTGCCTCTATCAGTACTTCTCCAAAAATTAATACCTACATGACGATAGTTGTGATAGATTGAACATGGCAGATTGCATCTATTCTCCATTTCATAAGGACTAGACCAATTCACATAAGGTCTCCGCCAAGTAGGGTTTCTCCGACCATTGTAAGATCTCTGCCATTCACCATTAGACCTCTGATCCATGTAAGATCTCTGATTGTTCACTCTCTACATGCACTCAACGGTTCTATGCCCATACTTGTTGCAGTTGAAGCAATATCCATCAAAAGTACTAGGTTTATATCCTTCATATTTATTAGGTCTATATCCATCAAAAGTACTGGATCTACTTCTACAAACATTTGCAGTTTGACCTACCTTATGACAGTTAAAACATACTGGTTTGTAGGTTCTCTTACCGGTGTTCTTCTTGATCTTAGGTGTAGATTTGGCTTCATGCATGGTGTCCTTGGTACCGAATGGCTCTCCTTGTTCAAAGGTTGTGTATCCCAAGTCGTGTGTATCTCCTTTCTGCCTTTGTATCTGAATCTGATCATTAAGCAAAGCAGTTCTCTTTTTGAATTCAGCTAGTAACTCATTTGCATCATCCAACTCCTTGGTAAGCTCCTTGTTCTTCTTTGTAAGACTTTCTCTAAGAGACATAGCTATGTCTATATCAGCTTGTATTTCCTCTTTTTCCTCTCTTTCCTCATGAAGATGTGCATGCAAGGTACCAATCTCTTGGTTCAACTTTAAGATCTCATCCTCCTTTTCTCTTATTTTATCTTTTGTTGTCCTCCTGGCTTCCAACTCTTGGCTCATCCTGATGGTAAGGGCTTCCAACTCTCTCCTCAGATTTGACTTTTCATCATTCAAATTTTCCACCTCATTAGACAAGGCATCAATGTTTGCTTCCTCGAATAAACTCTTTTCACTAAGTTCCATCAACTGCTCAACCAACTCTCTCCTCTTAGCTAATGAAGCTTTGTACTTGACTCTTAGTTCACCAAGGGCTTCTTTAGATTTTGCAAGCCTGTTTGAAAGCTCTTTATAACTCATTTCCCCTATTAGCCTTAGAGATCCTTCCCAAGCGGTTAAGCCTTAAGGGAATTAAGCTCTAATACCAATTGATAAACTTATAAGACACTGGGAGGGGGGGTGAATCAATGCAAGCAAAAACTTAATAAATCTGATAACACCTTTCACCAACTTGAAAATCAATAAGCATGCAAGAAACATAACCACATAAGCAAACATCCAACAAAGCATGCAAACCATAACACAATGATTTTTCAAGTGGAAAACCAAATAGGAAAAACCGCGGTGGGAATTAGTACCCACAAAGATCAACTAACTGCAGTATAGAGATCTAACCGGTTAAGGTCATACAATGTGCCCTATTAGGGGTACACCCGATTAAGAGTGTTTTAGCCCAATTAAGAGATATAAAATAAGACCTGTTCGGACCCAACCCTGTTAGGAGCTACCCACATTACTGGGATTTACAAACACAAGCTAATGTGTCACCTTGTTAGAGGATTTCACCTTCGGACCCGCTAGGATCCTACCGCACCCTGTTAGGAGTGACCTTGTTAGAGGATTTTCTTGTTGCAACTGTTAGGAAGACAACAAGTTCAACTGATCTAAAGTTAGCACCTTTGTACCTGATTAGATCTATTTCTGCTCAGCTTCTATCACCGACTAAACATCAAACCCTAACTTCTTCTTCCACCACATGATCAAATTCTCACTCTTGATCCATGAAATCATACAACTTTCATCTCCTTAAAACAACTTTGTTAAGTCGGCTAAGAACCTTGGAACAATTATCTAGATTCAATGAATATGGTCACCTTTTACATTTTACTGCTCATTACACTTTTCTTATGTAGGAAAAACAAAACATAAGAATAAGTCTACCGGTTACCAATCAAACAAACTCTGCTATACCGGTTTTCTGTTCTTCCTGACTATGACTGGTAAATCCACCATAAGTCGCTCAATACATCAAATTTGTTGATGTGGTTTGGAACCTAGGTGCATGTGCCTGTCTCCAACACTCATGTAAAGCTGTAACATCTAATTCTTTTCCAATCCTCTGTACCGGTCACTTTATCATCGCTTTGTTCTTGTTTACCGAATGACAACAACTTAGCAGTATTGTTGTCTAACTGATTCCACTACCGATTAGGCTATACCAGTTGGTCTAGATGACTTAGATGACTAAAAAAACATGGTTTCCATTAATGACAACACATAGAAAGTCATCAAATATCCTATTACAACTCTATCATCGTCATCAAGCCAACACGATGGTGTAAAATGTGTTTTAGTGTTCGCCCTACTTAAAACCCTCAAGAACCTCTCTTCATCTAGATCAATCGTCGATGGATTTGCTACTTGTTATGACGGTGCTTCTTCATCATCTTCGCTCACATCTTCAATATGTCGACCTCTTCTCTAGGTTGTCTCAATAGCTTCCAACGGGGTTAGAATTCCTCTCAACATTTCCATCATAGTAGGGTTTGCATTTCCATGCACTCCACCATGTTGGGAAAAATGGTGTCTCAACCTTGCATTTATGTGAGGTTACTATTTATAGTAAGTTTTCATTTGAGCACGAAATGGTGCGAAACTCTCCCTAAAGCTTCTGGTTGGCTAGATAAGCATTCCAGTAAAGTTGCGTCGCAAGGTCACAGCTAGTTTTGAAGATATTAAAGTTTTCGTCTTGGAGGGGTGCAATAAAATGTTTAAACTTAATTTTGGGGACTTTAGAGGCTCCGAAATGCCCTAAAAAGTGGCTGTAACCGGTGAAGCCGGTTACGAGGTGATAGAGCACTTCGCGAGCTTTCCGGTGCTTCAAACGGTTCGTTAATCGGACACCCGGTTCTCAAGTTATGGCCTCCGGAAGTTTGTACTCCTGAAATAGGAAAAATAATTTGTATCGGATACATAAATGAGCTGTAAAAGGGAGCGACACGTGTTGATGTGTGCTTTAACATGTCATAGGGCATCTAGAAGGGAGATAAGGTCGGCTACACCTTATTGGGTGGTTTTAGCCCATGGTTTTGTAATACCGTTTGACGGTTTCTTGTATTGTATCTCCTATTTATGAGGTGTGTGAGATAGAGGTTGTGTGTAAGAGTCTTATGGCTATTGAGTTGCCTCTGAATCTCTGATTAATGGTACTCCTGCGAAGAGCTTGCTCTGCAAGTATGTTGTAATCTGTTTTTGATTGCTGAATAAAATATTGAGCTTCTTTTGGAGTGTGGGGTTTTTCTCCCGAAAGGGTTTTCCCCACGTAAATCATTGTGTTGTGGTATGATTGCTATTATATCTATTTCTATTTTTCTGTAACTGTTGTAACAATCTGAAAAAGTTTTGCATTACCCTCCTCTCAAGGTTAGTGTAGGAAGTTGTTTCCGCTACTTAACTTCCTTACAAGTGGTATCAGAGCCTGATCACCTTTGGTTTCAATTGTGAGCAGTTGGGTTTTTTGAACTAATCCAGATTTGAGTGGGAGCTTGTGCAGAAGACACTTTGTGATCTTGTTGCAGGAATATTCAGATGGCGAGTTCGTCAGGGAGAATAGAGGTGGAGAAATTTAATGGAAGTAATTTTGAGATGTGGAAGCTGAAGATGGAAGATCTGCTAATAGATCGAGATCTTTGGGATGCTGTTGATGCGAATGTCCAAAGGCCCTCAGATCCTACTGCGGCAGCTCAGTATGATGTTATGGACCGAAAAGCCAAGGGTCTAATCAGACTGTGCCTGGCAGACTCTGTTCTAATCAATGTCCATGAAGAAAACTCTGCAAAGAAGCTATGGACTAAGCTTGGTGAGATGTATCAAGTGAAATCTTTATTAAATCAAATTTTCTTAAGAAAGAAATTGTATTCCTTGAAGATGGAAGAGGGTGGATGAATTGCAGACCACCTAGAAGCATTCAATATGATTGTGGGTCAATTAGTATCCGTCGGTGTTAAGATGGACGAGGAGGAAAAATGTCAGATCTTGCTTTGCTCTTTGCCTGATTCGTGGGATTCTCTTGTTATGGCTATCGGTAGTACTTCTGTTGTTTTGAAATCTGAAGATGTGGTGGGTGCCCTACTTGGTGAAGAGATGCGAAGGAAGGTATCCATCAGTTCAAAGGAAGCCCTAACTGTTCGTGGAAGACCTAAGGAGAAAGGCAAGAAGAATGAGAAGCGCGACAAGTCCAAATCCAAAGGGAGATCGAAATCTCCTGGAAATTCTAAAGTCATTTGCTGGAACTGCGGTAAACCGGGTCACATCCGTAAGGACTGCAAAGAAGAAAAGAAGAAGAAGAAAAAGAAAAAGTTCGATTCTGATTCTGAGTCCGACAAGGAAGATGGCGATGCATTTATTGCGGCTTTGGCGACTCATGCAGGTAATGATGCCTGGCTAATTGACTCAGGTGCATCTTTTCATATGACTTCCAATAGAGATTGGTTTTCTGAATATGAAGGATTTAATGGAGGTAAGGTGTACTTGGGTGATGATTCACCTCTAGACATTGTTGGTCGAGGTAAAGTTAGAATTAGGTTTTCTGATGGTAGAATAAAAGGGATTAATGGTGTGTTGCATATCCCTGGATTAAAACGAAACCTGTTATCTGTGAGCAAACTGATAGATGCGGGTGTGCAGGTAGTCTTTTCTGAAACAGGATGTAAGATGATTAAGGGTGCTATGGTAGTTGCTAGAGGTGTTAGGTTTGGCACTTTGTATAAGCTTGAGGCATACACTATTGAATGTAATAGCACTTCTGTAAAAAGTAAATCTATGGATACTTCATTGGAAGATTTGAAGGTTTCACCTTCAGCAGATGGAAATGGTTTTTGGGTACCTAAGGGTGCTCTTTCGTCTGAAGCAAAGTTACCTGCAGAGAAGACTATGTTATGGCACCAGAGACTTGGCCACATTGGAGAAAAGGGTCTAAGGACCTTGAAAAATAAAAATCTTGTTGAAGGTTTGAATGATTGTAATCTTGACTTTGATTTCTGTGAGCATTGCATTTATGGAAAACAAAACCGCGTTCAGTTTTACTCGAGTTCTCATAAAACTTGTGGTGTTTTGGATCTTATCCATTCTGATGTGTTTGGTCCAGTAGATGTCTCTTCGATTGGAAAATCCACATATTATGTTTCATTTATTGATGATTTTAGTAGAAGGACATGGGTATATTTTCTAAAGAGTAAATCTAAAGTTTTTAGTTGTTTTAAAGAATTTAAAGCAATGGTTGAGTTGCAGACTGGAAAGAAAATAAAATGTTTGAGAACTGATAATGGTGGTGAGTTTTGCTCTAATGATTTTGATAGATTCTGTAAAGATGTGGAATTAACAGGCAGAAGACAACTCCGTATTCTCCACAGCAGAATGGAGTTGCAGAAAGAATGAACAGGACACTGATGGAGAAGGCTAGGAGTATGTTGAGTGGTGCTGGTCTCGAACAAAAGTTTTGGGCTGAAGCTGTTGCCACTGCTTGCTACCTGATTAACAGGTCTCCTACATCAGCTCTTGTTGATAAAACGCCTATGGAAACATGGTTAGGTCACAAGCCTTCATTGAGACATCTTAGAGTTTTTGGTTGCGAGGCATATGCACATGTGCCAAAGGAGAAGCGAACAAAGTTGGAGAACAAGGCTGTGAAATGTATCTTCATCGGGTATTGTTATGGTGTGAAAGGATACAAGCTTTGGGACCCTGTTGCACAAAAGGTAATTCACAGTAGAAGTGTTATTTTTAGAGAAATTAAGTCTCCTTCTGTTACATTGCAGCCAGAACAAACTAAAAAGGAAGATGTGATTCAACTTCCTTCTACACCTGAAAGAGTTGAATCGAGACCCCTAGATAGGCAAGAATTTGAGGAGAGCTCGTCTAGCTCTGAATCTTCAGAAGAGGAGGAAGAACCTCCAACTCAGCTTGTTCGAAGGTCTACAAGACATAGACAACCACCTGAAAGGTATTCACCTGATGATTGGAGATGTATTTTTGCTCTGAATACTAGTGTGGATGAACCGAAATCTGTAGAAGAG
This sequence comes from Cryptomeria japonica, assembly GCF_030272615.1. Classification (NCBI taxonomy): domain Eukaryota; kingdom Viridiplantae; phylum Streptophyta; class Pinopsida; order Cupressales; family Cupressaceae; genus Cryptomeria; species Cryptomeria japonica. The sequence goes on along the minus strand of NC_081409.1, from coordinate 155,418,810 downwards.
GCATTAGGTATGAATGATGCAGAATCCTGGAAGATTGCTATGGAGGAAGAAATGGCAGCTTTGAAAAAGAATGATACATGGGATCTTGTACCATTGCGTGAAGGACGAAAACCTGTTGGTTGTAAATGGGTGTTCAAGAAAAAGATTGGTTCAGATGGAAGCATTGAGAAGTATAAAGCAAGGTTGGTTGCAAAAGGCTACTCTCAGGTTGAGGGTGTTGATTACGGTGAGATATTTTCTCCTGTTGCAAAAATGACGTCTATTAGATTTTTGCTTTCTATTGCTACTGCTTATGATTTAGAGGTTGAGCAAATGGATGTGAAAATTGCTTTCCTTCATGGTGATTTGGAGGAAGATATTTATATGACACAGCCAGAGCACTATGTGGTGAAAGGCAAAAGTAATTTGGTCTGTAAATTGAAGAAATCTTTGTATGGCCTCAAACAAAGTCCTAGGATGTGGTACCAGAAATTTGATACATATGTGTTGAGTTTGGGATTTGAACGTTCTAAATCAGATCACTGTGTTTATTATAAATCTTATGGTGATCATTTCTTATTCATTGCATTGTATGTTGATGATATGTTATTCATTGGCAAAGGGAAAGGTATGATTTCAGAACTGAAGTCTCAGGTCGCTGCTAAATTTGAAATGAAAGATCTTGGTGCAGCAAAGCACATTCTTGGGATGGAAATTAGAAGAGATAGAATGAACAGAAAGCTATGGCTAGGCCAGAGTAAGTATGTGAATTCAGTGTTACAGAGGTTCAACATGCAGAATTGTAGACCATTGAGTGTTCCTTTTACAGTTGGAATGAAACTATCTATTTCAGATTGTCCTACATCCCCATTGGAGATGGAAGACATGAGCAGAGTGCCTTACCAGAGTGCGGTTGGAAGCTTGATGTATGCTATGGTCTGTACTAGACCAGATATTGCCGAAGCAGTGGGAGTACTTTCTAGATATATGTCTAATCCTGGTAGAGTTCATTGGGATGCAGTCAAAAGAGTCTTCAGATATTTGAAGGGTACTTCAGAGTATTCTTTGTGTTATCATGGTAATTCAGTTGGAGACATGACTTCCCTTGATATCCATAGTTATGTGGATTCAGATTGGGCAGGTGATATTGATAGCAGAAGATCCACCAGTGCATATGTGTTTACTTTGTTTGGTGGTGCAATTAGTTGGATGAGTAAGCGACAGGCTGTGGTTGCTTTATCCACTACTGAAGCAGAGTATATGGCAGCTACTCATGCTTGTAAAGAGGCCATTTGGCTTAAGAGACTGTGTTCGGATATTGGAATAAAACAAGGTACAGTGACAGTCAGAGTGCAATTAGCCTAGCTAAGAACCCGACATTTCATGCCCGGACCAAACATATTGATGTTCAGTATCATTTTGTTAGAGATATGGTCGAAGATGGTAGGGTGAAGCTGGTTAAGGTGGAAACATTGATGAATGTTGCAGATGCTTTAACTAAGGCTGTGAGCACAGAGAAGTTCAGATGGTGTTCAGACTCTATGGGCCTTATGGCCCCTAGCAATTAATTCATTGTGTTGACATTCCCTTCCGCTCATGCAAGGTGTTCGACAAGTGGGAGATTTGTTGGGAAAAATGGTGTCTCAACCTTGCATTTATGTGAGGTTACTATTTATAGTAAGTTTTCATTTGAGCATGAAATGGTGCGAAACTCTCCCTAAAGCTTCTGGTTGGCTAGATAAGCATTCCGGTAAAGTTGCGTCGCAAGGTCACAGCTAGTTTTGAAGATATTAAAGTTTTCGTCTTGGAGGGGTGCAATAAAATGTTTAAACTTAATTTTGGGGACTTTAGAGGCTCCGAAATGCCCTGAAAAGTGGCCGTAACCGGCGAAGCGGGTTACAAGGTGATAGAGCACTTCGCGAGCTTTCCGGCGCTTCAAACGGTTCGTTAATCGGACACCCGGTTCTCAAGTTATGGCCTCCGGAAGTTTGTACTCCTGAAATAGGAAAAATAATTTGTATCGAATACATAAATGAGCTGTAAAAGGGAGCGACACATGTTGATGTGTGCTTTAACATGTCATAGGGCATCTAGAAGGGAGATAAGGTCGGCTACACCTTATTGGGTGGTTTTAGCCCATGGTTTTGTAATACCGTTTGACGGTTTCTTGTATTGTATCTCCTATTTATGAGGTGTGTGAGATAGAGGTTGTGTGTAAGAGTCTTATGGCTATTGAGTTGCCTCTGAATCTCTGATTAATGGTACTCCTGCGAAGAGCTTGCTCTGCAAGTATGTTGTAATCTGTTTTTGATTGCTGAATAAAATATTGAGCTTCTTTTGGAGTGTGGGGTTTTTCTCCCGAAAGGGTTTTCCCCACGTAAATCATTGTGTTGTGGTATGATTGCTATTATATCTATTTCTATTTTTCTGTAACTGTTGTAACAATCTGAAAAAGTTTTGCATTACCCTCCTCTCAAGGTTAGTGTAGGAAGTTGTTTCCGCTACTTAACTTCTTTACACACCATTCTGATTTCCTCTTTGCGCCATCTTCACGCTAGTCCTCTATAGCTATGGGTTGAATCCACAGTCCACCACCCCACAAAAAAATCTTCAGGACAACGTAGTCTCCAAAACAAAATCTCACTCTGATACCACTTGGTGCAGTCACGGTTAGGAGGGACCTCAATGAGATCTATTTGGACAGTGGAGCCAGAGTAAATACAACAAAAGCAAGACAAGATGATGGAGGCAATGCAGAGCTGAATAAATTAGATCATGAAAATTGATTACAAATTACCGGTAACTTTCGGGTTTCAAGATTCGGCTCTCTGGCTTGCTACATACATACTCGTTTATAGAATCGGTCAACTTCGAACCTCTAAATCTTAAGATGTATCTTCTATATTCTCTCAAATGAATTATGATGCTAAATTATATTGATTTATATGGTCTAGAGGGATTCGGTCGGCCCAAGAAGGATCAAACAATGATGAACATGATGAAACGTGCAAAACCACCAGCTCGGCCTCCGCCAATGAAAATCCTCTGAAAAATCCAAAGGAAGAAGTGCAGATTAGAGAGAAGATCGGCTAGACACCAAGGAACATTGGAGTCAACTGGTCAGGGCTCCGCAAGTTATGGAAAGGATTCACAAGATTTGTCAGTAGCAAATAGGTCCAGGCGGCTCTAGTGTTCTAAGCCAAAAAACTATCTCGAAATCAAGAAGTGATAACTTGTTGGAAAATGATCCAAACGTCTCGCAACTCAGGAATAAGGAGGATAATCATGTTGACAATAAAAATCCAGCTCCACAAGATCCGATGAGAAAATGCAGAGAGAAATGTTAAAACTGCAAAACAAAAAATAAACTAAAAAGAAATATTTTTGGTTAATGCAAGATTGCCAAGAACCGGGGATGCTCCTGCATCACAAATGAATGAATCAGATAATGTTCATTTTAGAAATGATAGGAAGGTATCATTATTTCCCTCCACTATTACCTTTTGTGATTTCAAAATCACCTCTAAAGAGGGCTAGAACTTATTATATCAATGTTACATTAATTCAAGTTGTCATTGGATAAAGCAAGGATGGTTGATCCAGAATTTTTCATACATAATGGTAGAGTGGCCAACAAGTTTGATACCTATGAGCATGAATTATCTATTCTTGAAGACCTAGTGATAAATTGTTTGATTGACGACCATGTGGGGAGGGAAATGGAAATACGTGAAAGGATCCTAGTTGCCGAAAATATAAGAAAAGAGATAGAGCCTTCCTATGAAGAGGCTTTTATAGATATTGAGGATCCTATAGAGAGTTAGAATAATGTTTCTAAATGAGGCAAGGTTTCTTTCCAATATAACTAAAAGAGGTACCAATTATCCTCCTGCATCAATCCCCTCAACATCAAGGCAAGCTGCAAGGTCATACAGCCCAAGGCGTGTCACATCTTTTCATCAAGTATCTTCTAAGCCTTCCCTTGCTTCAAGTTTTTTAATTGATGAAAGTGTAGCCATACACACCTCAGATGTCATGGAGTTCATGCAAGTGCCTTGAATGTTAGAGGTAAACCCTCTTGAACAAGGATTAATTATAAGTTCTGAAACTCTAGATCAATTCTTTGATGATGTGAGGATAGTGGCCAGTGCCCAATTTATGGATGATAACACAATCATTAATACCCCAAAATTTAGGGACTTTATTTATAAAGTCAAATAAGAGGAAATTCAAAATAAGTTGAAGGAGATCACTCTTGTGAATAAACAACAAGCAATTGCAAACTTCTAGAAGGAAGTCAAAAATGGGAAGGAATAACTCCTCAAAGAGGAAGGGAGTTAGTCAAGAAGAGTGCTTGTATGCTTTTGCCTAGTTGGGATATATCCTCTGCCATTTCTTTTGATAGTATCAAAAGACATGAGGTAATTGAGTTAAATACTCATGAAGAAAGATCTAATCAACTATACCCTGAATCAACTTTTGATCCAGATAAAAATGCTTTGGCCATTTGGTCAATTTATTCAACAAAATATAGGCCAGTAGTTATTGAAGACCCCAACAAATTGGTGAGTAATCTTATTGTACACATGTTAGAGGACACCAATCCTATTGAATATCCTAGAATAATGATACATTCAACCATATTCACAAAGGCAATAGGAAGATAGATAGTGAGTGAGAATAAAAAATTGAATAGAGAGATCTTATCATTGAATGAAAGACTCAATACAATGCCATAGGTGCCATGCTCAAATATATCTCCCATTGCCCTCTAATAAAGAAATAAAATTACAAAAAATTAAGTGAGAGCACAAATAGGGATGAGAAACTTGTTAAATATTTGAAACAAGTAAAATTTGACCTTGTTATAGGCTTGATAAACAAAAAATTGAGAAGTTCATTCGTGCATGTTGACATGACCTGGGAGAAATATAATGCATTGAGAGATCTATTTACTAAACAATTGAGGATTGAAGTAATGTTGAAATGTTGGGAGAAGAGTTTGGCTCCAAGAATAAAAATCTTTGATATTCTTGTTAAGAAATCATGTTTTGACATAGATTATTTAAAGCACTTGATAGACATTTGTGGTAATTTCAAGGTGATTAGAATAAGTTAAAGCAACATAAAAAAGTTTCATGTGGTTATTGTCAAATTGATGAATCATTTTGAAAAGTTGAAAGAATATCCTATGCCACAATTCTATAATAAAGATGGATCATATAAAAGCCAAAGAGAATGGTGAGAAGAGTTCTCACAGATCATCGTCCCAATTATTGCAACCGTCACTAAAGATGAAAAGAAGGTGGTTGATAATTCGATCAACTATTTGGATGAGCTATCAATGTTTTTTATTAATATAAGAATATAAGATGATCAACTATTTGGATGAGCTATCAATGTTAGAATATAAGATGATAGCAATTAATGTATCCGCTATCATGTGTGATATAGGTAATATGCAGAGCATATGGAAAGTATTTACCAATTTTTGTTTCCTAACAATTAAGTAGGGAAGGACAAATGCAAATTTTATTTACATTTTAATTTGTCATTTTGTGACTTCTTGTCATGTCATTAGTTCATAAGTACAAGCACTTTTGAGAAATGAAATAAAATGGATATGATTTGTGTTTCAATCGGTCATCAAGGCTTCTATCGTGTTTCTTGGGAACTTTGTTGTTTCTCTCATGATTCTAGGGAACTTGGTTTGATTTTCATTCACCGTCAAAGCATTTCTTTGTGTGCCAAATGGATCACCTGAGCTCTCCAAGGTAATGAAGCTTGGAAAAATTCTTGTCTACAACTACATCGGTACTAATACACCTCAAGGTTGTCTATCCTAGAAAATTTTGGACTTAGAAACCCTTCTAACCATGAAAAAATTTGTTTTCATTCAAGACATTTTTATTATCAAAAGTATTGAGAAGGCTTGGGAAACCATCAAGTCCTAGCCGCATTAGGATGGAAATAATTTTTGTAATGGTTCATCCTTTAACGAACACTCTATTTGGTAGTATCCAATTATTAGCTCTCAGGGGAGATAGCTTACTAGCTTACCTTGGATCCAAGCTTTGAAGTTTTCCAAACAAGGAGAGCAAATGTTACCATATTTCATTCTCCAAGCCACCAATTTTTTTCCTTGGCTCGAATTCAAACTAAAATTCAAGCTCACTAATTAGGAATAAGAGACCTATTGGTCATTTATTGATGATATCCCTCCTCAAACGATTCACAATGTTGGGGTGCAATGCCTCAAACCATGGTGGTAGAACTTGAAGTGGTATTTAGACACCACATTTTCAAATTACAACCCTTGAAAAGGTTTTTCTTGTTTGTCTTCACACATGCATATGGTGGATTAGTTCAATCTTTTTTGGTAGCTATAGTCCTCTTAAGAAAACCTAGCAAAAATATTTCAAGGTGTTTGTCTACAATGTTGGACCCCAAATTGGCTCATTTTGTCTAGTGCTTTTTATGCAAAAGCCTTCCTTTGGGAACTCATCTTGCTTGCAAGGGAATTGTCAATCCCCATTGTACTTTCTATGGTTAGCTTGAATCCCTTAAATATCTCTTTTGGGTTTTCCCCAAGCTTAATGGAACTGAATTCATGATTTATTTGGACCTTTCAAGCCTACCCATTTTTAGTAGAATAGAACAAGTACACCCAAATCTAGCATGCTTTCATGGCGGGAATACATTTTTAGTATTTGAAAAGATAGGAATGTTTCTTTTTTTAGTTACTATGCAGTGAATAACTTTTTTCCCTTCTACACTAAAGCGATCTTTTTCTCTAATGTTGTCATGTAGATTCTATTGCAAGCTAACAAAATTGCACTTGAAGTTACTCATCTCTAAGAGTTGTTGGACCACTAGAGCAATGCCCTCACATTGTTGCGTAGGTTCCTCTTGAATCCACCTCCCCTCGAGGACATCAATTTAGGTGCAACTGTTGATCCAAGTGTAAGTGTGGAAGTTGTAAAGATTGTGGTTCTCATTCTCGTGGCCCCTTGCCTCAAAGTCTTAGGGACTCTACTAATTGTGGATAACAGTCTCACTCTTTACATCCACCATCTCCTAGGCAGGATTTTAGTTGGATAGACAGTAGCAAATTTCCTTCTTTGCAACTCACCATTTTTATATTACGTACTCAACAACCTCCAAAGGAGAATGAATATGATGTTTTCACTCTCATTGGCTAGGAGCTGATGAATAATGTTGCCCATAATGATGTTTGAGAGAATCTTGATGAACAAGGTCCTCCTCCCCCACTTGGCTAGCTTGGACCCTAGTATTTGGATCTTTTGTTACTATGTGCATGTGTCATCTACCACCCTACCTTTTCTTAGTCAATATTGTAGAGTTTATCTTTTATTAATATAAGGTCAAATAGGAAGTATTCATAAAAAATAAAGCCATTTTCATAATTTCTCTCCAAATTAAAGATCCAATCCTTAAAATCTCTTGCTTCCATTTTTGGATTGAACAATCCCAGTAATTTCAAAATTAAATAAATCCAAGTCAAATGTAAAACACATTAGAGGAGAGGACCTAGTAGTCAAGCATCCTAACTTCATGGCTCTCAAAATCCTATGTGGTAATTTCAAATCACTCCCAATTTTTTACCATGGCTTACTTAGAAAGTCCCTTGCTTATAACCAAGGTTTCAATCAGCACCATTAAATATGGTGCCAAATCAACATGTTTTTTGTTGAGGTGTTCTAAATGGTCCAAAAAAAAAGAGAGACCAATAATTGTGCACTCAATCAAGCTTTATTGGTGCATTGATGTGGCATGACATGATTTGTTTCTTTTTAGATCTAAGGAAGACATTTCTTTCAATTATCACTATTCATGACCAACACTAATAACTTTAAACTCACAACTAATAGTGTTATAATATTAAATATATTGGACATTAAATCAATGAAGGAACATGATCAATTGGTGGATCTTCTCCCCTCAACAAACAATCCCATCACATTTTATCCATGGCAACCAATTCTCAATGACAAATGTGATCAAAAACTTCAAATAAAACAAGCATGATTTTGTTATTCCAAGCTTTGCATAAGAAATGAGACAAAACAATGTTTAAAAAAAAAAAAAAAAACTTTTATTTTGATTTCCAAGAAAAGGCCAAAAAATTAAGAGCTAATGAATTGATTCATTCAAGGACAAATGAATCAATTTAAGTAGTATTTCAAATATTTAAATAAGCTTTGATGCTATAACTTGTTTTCTCCCTAAATAAGCAAGGAAAGAAAACACAAATCCTAGGGATCAATTAAAATGCTATTATGGATAATGGTTTTCTGTGACCTCTATCTTCTTTGTCATTCATCATAAAATGACATTTAACTACAAAAGATCTTGTAATATTCTATGTTAGACCTAAAACAAACAATTAAAGAAAACTATTGATGCAATTTAAATATCATTATTGTTGAAAATATTAACACATAGTTACTAATGAAGAATCTGTAAAGTACATGTTTACAAATTGTCTCAATTCAAATTACCTGCAAGTCCTAAACCAACAATAAGTCTAAAATACTCAAACTACAAAATCTATTATCAATTCCCTAAAATTCACTATAAGGTTTGTACGTCTTTTTCTACACACAAGATAAATCACAAAGGTATATGAAACAAAACAAAAAGTTAGTGTCTCACAAACAAACATTAATAAATATGTCCCACTACAAGCTCTAGGGTATGAAATACACATAGTAAACTGAATCAACTAATTGAAAGCCAAACATAGTACATTTAAACCATAATAAATCCGTTATAAGTCCTAATTTGATATTGATTTGTGTGTGGTTTGATTCCTAGAATTGATCCTTTATTGATTCATCCTTGACTATGCCTAAGGTATTGCCTGGGTGCTTTAATTCCCTATGGATCACCTCGGCAATACCTTGGGCATACCTAGGACCCCACATACCCACTGTTGGTGGGCCCAAAAAAATATTTTCTAACATTAAAAAGGGCATTTTTAAATAAAAAGCTCTTTCCAAAAGAGAGATATATTCTAGAAAAATATAAAATATATGAGAGGTTTCACAACATATTTGTATTCAAGTGCAACATTTCATATTCCTCCTGGTGTTATCAATTGTGGGTGCCATAATTTAAGTCTACAATTCATTAAATTATTGAGGGTCTAAAGAAGTTGAAGGTTTTATGGTGGAACTAATAATTGTCTCATGATATTCCAAAGAAGTTTCTAACAACTTCATGGCAAATTTACTTCAACATCTAACCACTCAAAGACATACATAAAACCTCAACTAAGCTATAAAATCAATGATTATGTGCTGCTCATTATATATAAATCAAATTACATAAAAAAATTCATCTTGAATACTATATTTTCATGACTTTAGTTCCACTATAATAAGAAAGGTTGTCGAAATCACAACAATTTACACTATAGAAATATGCAGTTTAGTGGATTGTCGTTTATCATAAAGTGTTACTCATAATCATGTCCTTGCAAGGAGTGTAACTTTCAATTTTGGAGCACTGATGTTTTTGAGACTTGAGTATTTTCGTTTTCGAAAATTATGTACTTGGTATTTAAATATTCTATTTATTGGCAATTATGAGTATCACCATTCTTATAATTTATAATTTAAATGTTTATATTCCCATACTAGAAAAAAAAACTATTATACCATCATACCAATAACTTTGTAATAAATTTATTCCATCTATGATTTACAAAACCTAAAAATCATGTAACTGTGGTGGAAATATTGTCATTGATGTCAAAGGGGCTTGAACAAATTTGTCATTGATGTCAAGTTGTTGCTAAGGAGGATTTTATGTAGAATTTTTATGCATAGCAATATTAAATATAAATGGAAATATTATTTGCCTTTCAAGTAAAAAATTTATCCTTTGTGTGGGCCAACTTTAAATTGCGTAGTAAAAATTAAATAAATTTATTTTATTTAACACAGGCTGACCCTTGGCTTTTGGTACCCCTCCTTGATGGATTTTATTAAAGCAAATAAATATTATCTTACTGAGTTGACCTCCTTGAAGCTAGTGCCCACCTTGGGCAAAGAAATAGAAGCAAAAAATATATATATACCTACTTTCTTGGACGACCTAGTTTAAAGGGGTGTATCCTTTGGTAATGAGGTGCATATTGAAGGGTATATATAGAAGACCTTTGAAGGTTACTTATATCAAGCAATTCAACGAATAACTTCCTATTCATAGCAAACCCATAGCACACCTTAGAAGAAGATCTAAGGTGAATATAAGAGCATAACTGGAGAATTGGTGGCAATATGTGTTGTCATGGATGTCAACCTAATGTCTGACAATGTGTGTTACCCTTGATGATGGGCAGTTGTTGTGTGGTCATTGATGTTGTTGTATTGTCATGCTTTGTTGAGGAAGATGTTATAAAGTATTGATGGTTGATGGTTGTAGTTGCCTTGGGTTATGGATGTCAACCTTTCTTGGTGTTTAATGTCTACATTCAATATGATGTGTTGATGGTAATGATGATAGTATGATGATGATAAGTTGTGGATTTGTAGCATGACGATGATGGTTAGGATGTGTTTTCCTTGGCCCTGACACTCTTGCTCAGGCTAATGTTGCTTTCGAAATGTTTAAAGAATATTGAGTTGTGATGAACAGAAAGAGTATTTAAAGTCTAATGGGAAGAATGCTCTGCATTTCTTCACAATTGAGGATTTGGTCTTGTGTGTGAGAAAAGTGGGGGGATGAAATGGAAAATGTGATTTCAAAACTAGCACACACACCAATGGGACTCTTGGTGCAAGTTATGGAGTTATATTGAATAACTCAACTTCCCAAGGGATGTTCCATTGTTCTCTATCTCACAAGACCCCTCAAGCCAATGCCTTTGCTCTCAAATCATTGAGCAAAGTGACTTAGGGATGACAACCATGAGAACGAGGGATATTGATTGATCGAGCATGAATGCATTCCTAGTTATGCATGATACTAGATCTAACATGATTTAAACTAGCATAGATATGATAATAAGATGAAATGGTTAGTAACAACTATCCTAACATGTTATGCTAGTCTAATATGATAATGCTATGATAATTAGAAATGCTTCTAAAAATGCTTATTTAGATGATTTCTATTCAAAGAGAGGCTAAATGCTTGATTAAAATGATTTAGATTAGATGCTTAGTAAAATGTCTATAAGTTTGGTACTAAAGACTTGGATATGAAAATGAGAGAAGGAGGGCTCTATTTATAGGAAAAACAGGGCAATGGATGGTCAAGATTGAATAATCTCAACAAGGGCCAGGATTGAAAGTTATCAATCCATGTTTACAATTTTCACCAATGAAATGGTGACAATTGTCAATAAGAGACTGCTTGAGAGGAGATGTAAGAAGCATTAAATGCTTGAGAAGACCTCATGGTTACCTTAGGAGGTAAGGGTTAAGGTTAGGTTAAGGTTATCCATTGGATAAAGCTTTTACCCAAAGGATAAACTCTTGTGCAAGGGTTAAAGGAATAACCATGGTCAAAGCAATGAATGATTGATGAGACCCTTGGGTTAGATGAGGGTTGAGTTAGGCAAAAAGTCTCTAACCATGTAAGAAGGGTGAGTTAACCATTAATGGTTTGGAAGACTTTCAAGGTTAACTTGTTGAAGACATAAAACCTTTAATGGTTTTCAAAGACTTTGAGGGTTTGAGAAGTGACTTCCCTTTGTTTAGGGATGTGACAATATTTAGGGGATGGGTTAGGATAAATTGGAAGGGATTAGAAGAATCTAGAAGGGGGTTTAGGGAGGCAAGTGGGAGATGTAGAAGAATGCAAGTGGATGGGGGTAATTTTAATTAAAATAAATTACTTTATTTCAACTAAAATAGATGCAACTTGCATAAATACAAGTGGGGGATTTAAATAAATAAATTAGATTTAATTATTTGCAATGAACAATTTAATTAAATGTAAATTTAAAAAAGGGGAGAAAGGGGAATTAATTAAATAAAATGATTTATTTAATTAAATGCTATGAAAGGCTTAGGTGAATTTAATTAACTAAATTGAATAACTTATTTAATCAAATAGATGAATGTGAATAATTTAATTAAACAAAATTTAATTAAATAGAGGAATGAGGTTAAAATGAATATTAAATATTCACTTAGGAAAGTGGTCATTTTTATATGTCTACAAGTCTTGTGAATTTGAACTTGATATTTATATTCTATGGACATTGCACTACTATTTTTTTAGTTCCTGGTGTTGTAGCTCAAGTGGCTAGTGATTTTTGTTTGTTGACGGTCTGATTGTTTATCAGAAGTGGATTTGATTGGTCTAGAAAATCTTTTACATTTTTTTGCATTGATGTTTCAAGTGCAGGGAATTGGAGGACATTCTTGTAATGTTTGTGCATTGTCTCAATTCTAGTTTTAGGTGTTGAGGTGTTCTACAAGAAGAATTAATGATGTTTTGTTCAAGACTGTGTTTCTTGGCATTCTAGCAATTAATTGTTTTGTATTTCTTTGTGTTGCATCAACACGTATAGATGTGACAGTTAAAAAAAGTATTTGGGAATGTTGTTGGATGTTCTAGAAATATACTTTTGTGCTTTGCATGGTGTTTGATGTTCAGGTTGGTGTTGCATTGTGTCTGAAGTTTTCTTTTTTGGTAATTGTTGTGATTTGGCCAATAGAGTTTTGTTTTCCAGCTTATGCTATGATCTTAACGATATGTGTCGACTTTAGACAATGTGTTAAATTGCATTTAGGTCCTATCTTTGGTGTGTAGGGATCTGCATTAAGTTAATTCATCTGGATGATATGTTTTGGGTCAACTGGTTATGCGCTACATTATTTATCTACATGTTACCTTGTTGTCAACCTTGGAAGATGTGTGCCAACAAGTGTATTATTAGGAGTTTACTTAGAGAAGTGCAATACGATGTTTTTGGTCCTCTCTATCTCCTAGATTGGGCTGCATTCATCACGATTATGTTTGGTGGCCGGCTTAATTAGACTTATGCTTATCCCCTCTTCTGCCCGACCTAATTGATGTTTTGAGATTTAAAGATTGGTATATATAGGACAAAATCAGTATGGATTGATGGAGTTATGATGTGTGGCATTGTGATCTGAGTGTGTAAATCAAAATATATGTGAGTGAGCTTTCATGATCATATCATTTATAAAATTTTGTGATGCAAAGACAGTGGAAGTGTGGTGGTGATTATTGTTGGAGCTGGTTTCTTGTAATAATGGTTCAAATATAGCTTCATATTTGGAGAAGACTTTATCTTGCTAATCCAAATGTTGTGATATTGTATCTTGTTCTAGAGAAGTGATCTTCAATCTGCAAGTCCTTTTGTATCTTGCCCTAGACTAGTGAGCTTCAACTTGCAAATCCTTATGTATCTTTCCCTGGGATAGTGCATCTCAGTCCGTAAGTCCATTTTAGGTGGTAGTGTGCTTCCTTAGCAGTGAGCCTAAAGCAAATTTGTAATCATTTCATATATTGTGAGTTGACTCTCACCATGGTTTTTCCCTATTTGGGTTTTTCATGTAAAAAATTAGCATTCTCTTGTGCATTGTGTTTCATTGTTGTAGATAAAGTTAAAGATAAGTTGTCATTGTTTTGGAAAAATAAAGTTTAAGTTTAGTGATTAAGGTCGAGATTGATTCCCCCCCCCCCCCTCTCAGTTCTAAGGTGTGTTCAACAATTTGTATTAGAGCCGAGTTGTTTTAGAAGAAGCTTAACCACTTGAGGCAAATCCAAGACATCACAAGATAGATCTTATAGGATTCTGAAGTTTGATGGATTAAACTACTCATTCTGGAAGATAAGGATGAAATCTTATCTAAACTCTATGGATTATTGAATTTGGAACTCTGTTATAGATGGTTATACTGGTCCCTCTACTCCGCATACTACTCCAGATGAAATCAGGGCACATGTGAACAATGGAAAGGCAAGGAATGCAAATATAAGCGGATTGACTAATACTAAACTCTTGAGGGTGACAAACTACAAATCCGCCAAGGATGTCTATGAGAAACTTAGCAAGAATTATGGAGACAAGAAGATAAATTAAGTCAAGTTACTGAATCTGAAAAGTAGTTTTAAGAACTTAAGAATATTAGAAGGTGAAAGTATTGATAGCTACATGCACTAGGTAATGGAAATACTTTATGGAATTCGAGGTGTTGGTGGAAAAATAAAAGAAGATAAAGTTGTGAGGAAGGTACTTAAGACTCTTCCTAAATCTTTTGTTCCTAAAGTGTCTTCGATTGAAGAAAGTAGATATTTGGATATACTATGGATCAACTCTCTGGATCCCTCTTTGCCTTTGATATAAGAAATATTGAATGAGATAAACCAAAGAAGGAAGCTACATTCAAAGCAAGTAAGAAGGAAGAAGAAGATGTTGACCTAGATAACCACCTTAATGAAGCAAAAGCAAACTGTGTGAGAATAGCACCAATAAATACAAAGGTAAGTTACCTCTTAAATGCTTCAATTGTGGAAGGATTGGCCATTTGGGAGTTATATATCCTTATAGAGAAGAAAGCAATAGAAGAAGAGATAATAGAAACAAAAGGCTATATGACAGAGACAAAGGAGATAACCCTAAAATAAGTTTCTACTCCAAAGAAAGTAGCCATTCATTTGAAGATGAGGACTATGATGATTCTAGTGATGAAACTGTGTTTATGGCTGTGAGAGTTGATGATGATGAGGAAACCAATATCTAGTAGTTTGATGAGAACAATGAAACATCATTAATTGTGTGATCTTTTCTACATGCAAAGGAGGAGCCAAATACATGGGTGATTGACACTGGTTGTTCAAACCACATGATAGGTGACAGAAGAAAACTTATCAGTTTTAAAAAGAAAAATGGTGGATCAGTCAAGTTTGGTGGTGTAGAATCTACTCAGATTTGTGGCAAAGGAACAAATATCCATTGATAGGAAGATCAAGATAGAGGGTGTTCTATATGTTAAGGGTTTGAAGCACAATATTCTCAAGGCTAGTCAGATGTGTAGTAAAGGATATAGACTTATATTCCATGATAAGGGTTGTGAGATCAGAAAATATAACACTAGAAAACAAAAGGAATAAGAACTAATGGAAATATGTATTACATCAAGGAAGCTATAGATGGCAACTATTTAATTTCTCAGAGTAGTGAATGTTGGATTTGGCACAAGAGGATGGAACACAAAAAATTTGGTAACTTGGTGAAGATTAGTGATACACATACTGTTAGAGATCCTCTTAAGATTACTAAGCCTGCAAACACATTACGCAAGACATATCAGATGAGAAAAGAAACAGACAAGATTCAAGAGCAAGGATTTTTCTACTTCAAAACCTTTGGAGTTGATGTATATTGATCTATGAAGACCTACTAGGACAAGGACACTTAATGGTTAAAGGTATTTTATGATACTTGTTGACGATTATTCTAGAATTGCAAGCTTTAGATAGATTTGAGATTTTTAAATATATGGTTAAAAATGAAATGGATGCTAAGATCAAATGCTTAAGGTTTGATAGAGGAGGTGAATTTACATCAAATGAGTTTGAAAGATATTGTGAAGAGCATGGTATTAAAAAACAGTTGTATGCTCCTAGGACACCACAACATAATGGGATTGCTAAAAGGAAAAATGGGATTGTTCAAGAGATGGCTAGAACAATGTTGAAAGATGCTAATCTACCGAATGTTTACTGGAAGGAAGTTGTGCATATTGTGGTATATATTCTTAACAAAGTGAAGGTGAGAGTTAATGATACTAAGACCTCTTATGAGCTTTGGTATAAAATACCTACTACTGTTAGGTACTTCAGAATCTTTGGAAGCACATATTGTATCAAAAGAGATGAAGATGATCTTCGAAATTTTGATTCAAGGTTGATAAAGGAATATTTCTTGGTTACTCAGCAAGAAGTAGGGTCTACATATGTTTCAACAAAAGACTCAAGAAGAGAGTTGAAAGAGCAAATGTCAAAGTAGATGAAGATTGGGATCAGATTGCACTTGAACCTGGGGATTGCAGATCTAATACTGCTCCCTACATTGAAGAGGAAGAAAAAGAAAAGGAAGAACAAGAAAGTCAAACATGAGAAAATGAATTAGAAAAGTCCCCCAAGACTCCAACAAGATATGTTCAAAAGAATCACTTTGAAGATCAGATTATTGATGACAAGAATGAAGGAGTGCAAACTAGGAGATTTGCTAAGGCAAGTGAATGGGTAAATATTTGTCTTCTATCAGAAGTTAAGCCTAAAATGTTTTGAGATGCATGCAAGGATGAAGGATGGATGAAAGCTATTGAAGAAGAACTTGATCGGATTGAGAAGAATTGGACATGGGAACTTGTTCCCATGCCTATTGACAAGAATTTTATTAGAATCAAATGGGTATTCTAAAAAAAATTGAACAAAGAAAGCGAAGTGACAAGGAACAAGGCCAAATTGGTGTGTAAGGGATATCTCAAGTAAAAGGCATTGATTTGAGGAGGCTTTTTCTCTGGTGACTAGAATGGAGGCAAGCATAATGTATATAAAATGGATGTCAAGTTAGCTTTTATGAGTGGAGATCTAGAAGAATCTACATAGAACAACCTAATGAATTTTAGTTGGCAAAACATTCATACATGGTATGCAAATTGAAAAAAGCACTATACGGTCACAAGTAAGCCCCTAGGGATTCGTATGCTAGGTTGGATAAGTATGTACTACGACAAGGCTTCAAGAAAGGTACAGCTGATAGCAATCTTTATTTCAAAATTGAGGATGGAATATTATTGATAGCAGTTATATATGCTTATGATATCATCTTTGAAGGAGAAGATAAGGCATGGAAAAGATTTGCAGAGGAAATGCAAAAGGAATTTGAAATATCAATGATTGGTGAGTTATCCTTCTTTCCTAGTTAAATAATGGAATATTTATTTCTCAAGCAAAGTATGTTAAGAAGATATTAAAGAAATTTGGTATGGAGAATGTTAAACTAGTGAGTACCCTCATCGATACTTGTCACTTGAGTAAGGATGATGGATCCTAAAAGTTGATCAGACTTGGTATAAATCTATGATTAGTGGTTTGTTGTACTTGACTACTTCTACACCTAATTTAATGCATGTAGCATGTATGGTTTCTAGATATCAACCAAATCCTAAGAAATTTCATTATGTGGCAATCAAGAGAATATTCAAATACTTGTAAGGGACTTTGCATTATGGTCTATGGTATAAAGAGAGTGATTTCTCTCTCATGGTTTATTGGTGCAGGAGCACCCAAGGAGAGCATGCCTTCATAACGAAAATTTGAGTTTTTTAGTTTTGGTTCATGTTAAATGTCTTCAAATAAGGTCATATGGACCATTTGTGTGAGTTTGAGTTCAATTGTAGGGTCATGGTGTTCAATAAGCCTATATGGACAAATGTTGTCACAATGTTGTCAAATGTGTGTCAATGATGAATTCATGGATGTAATCTTGCTCCAAGGTCTATTTGACCTCTTTTAGGCATGTTTACGTGATTTCAAATTATTTTCGAAGTTTTGTAAGCAACAAGAAAAAGTTGCTAAAGTTGTCGTCATGTAAAGTTGTCAAAGTGTAAAACCAGTGGTTATATGGTTTAAAAATTAGTTGAGGTTGGTTGAAAATATTGTAGAAGGATATAAAGGACCCTTGAAAGGTCGAATAAGAAAGTTGGAGAAGTTGGGCAATGAAGATTGTGCGTTGAAGTCATCATATCTATACATCTTTCTCTGCATTTTCTGGTAAAACCTCTGTAATAGACCTTAGTACGGTCTTGTACAACCTGAATCTGTACCATTAACACTTAGAATTGATAGTAGGATGAGTTGAGAATCTATTGTTTTTTATTTGGTGTAAATTCATTAAGTTTCAAGCATTTTATGGTGATTTTACTATCCATGGGTTTGTGAAATCTAAACAGAGGGTTTGTAAGTAAAAACATGATTCTAGCCCATTCCACCCACTATATCTTCTGTAATTAAGTGGAATGGGCCCAACAATATGTAAATTAAATGTTTTGAATGCTTTGTGAGCAGAGGAGGTCATTCACTAATTGTATGGTGATGTCTTGAGTAGATGGTTGCATGCTTTTAAGTGATAAGAGAGATGTTGGTAATAGGGTTTGGTGAATCCTTATTTTAAATGCCCTTGCAAGGGTCCATGAAGCATGTGCAGATCCAACTAAATTTTTTTGGGGTGTTGGTGAAATGTGGGAAGGCCTAGAAGTAGTGGTGTCAATAAACCCTCCTAGGAAGGGCTAAAAATAAGGGTTTGCTAAGATGGCGACTTAGTGGAAGTTCTAAGCCTTGAAACCTGGTGGTATAGGCTATTTGAGTACTGTGGAGTAGGCTTGGGCAGAGTTATCAAACTAAAGAGGAGATTGAAGATAGGTTCCTTTGTAAATGTGGCCTAATTGGCCTAGTGGGACGACGTAGAATCCCTATTTTGGAAGAGTTTATCCAAAGTGATCTTAAGAGATTTTGAGATGTGTTTTAGAAAGGCTTAATGGGTATCGAAATATGTTTTGTTCTTGCATCTATCATCTTTGTATGAAAAGTTATGTGCCAAAAACCCAATTTGGAGACCTACTAGGAAAGTGATATGGTTGTGAAGGAAGTATTGAAGAACTAGGTCAGAGGGTTCATGTCGGTGGTTGAGGGGTGTTGTTGTGGTACCATAACCCTTTTTAGCAGCTCGCCTATGAAGTTTGGATCCATTTTGAGTCAGCATTCAAGTTTGGGCCATTTGTTGTCAAGGTGTGAAGTGATGGTGAGTAGGCAAGGTGAGTTGCGAGAAACTTTGTAATCTTGTGAGCACTTTTGGGGAATGGTTTTGAGTTGTTTCTAACGTCTTTGACCCCTCTGCATCAAGTATTATCAAAGCTCAAAAGGTTTGGGCAAGAGAGTTTGGTGTTTGTGTGTTGTCTTGTGCAAGTTGAAAAGAGAACCTAGTTGCCAAAAGACTAGGTAGAGAAGAGAAAGACCTAGGTGAGGCAAGGTTAAAGGGGCTTGCTTGAAGAAATGGATGTGTTGAAGAGGTATTTGCTGGTTGAGGGTTCAACATAAAGGAAACAAGAAAAGAAAGGAGAAGAAAAAGAGAGAAAGATGAAAGAGGAAAAGATGAGGCAAATAGAGTTTGAGGAAGAGATAAGAGAAATAAGACAAGCTATGGAACAACTGAGAAAAGACATGGAGGATTGGACAGAAGAATTGAGGTGCAACAACAAAGTTGCCATTTGACAGTTAAAAAGAGAGTGATATGACCTATTCAAAGGCTAATGCAAAAGAGAAGGCAAATGAAAGAAATCGAATCAGACATGAAGACAAAAGAACTTTTGATGGAAAGAGGTAATGAACAAACAAAGGACGATAAAGGAGAAGATTTATGGACAACATATGCAAACATTGATAATTAATGGAATAGTAAGGTTGGAATTGAACAAGTTGAGGTGATGATGGTAGAAGAAAAAGAATACATGAAGGTTGATTTTGCTGATAGAGTTGTTGTCGTTGATGAACTAGTAGAAAGGGGTGATAGTGTTGGGGTGGACGATAAGGTTGATCAAGTTGTTGTTGACAAGGAATGGTAGGAGTCACCAAGGAGATTTGAGAAACAAAACAAAGAATTCATGTATGGCCTTGATACTAATCAAATTGTTTTTCACAATGAAGTTATTATATTTGTCCCAGTGCAGGTATTAATAAAAGCAAATTGGCAAAGGCAACAATTTCCCCTTGACAAATCCAAATACCTAAGCAAGAGAATGGGTAGACCAAGAGTGAAGATGAAGTATAATGTTGGTACAAGTTCAAGGAAAGAAGCATTTGGAGGTCAGAGATGGACAAGTACAATCTAGATTCGAAGAGACTTGGAAAGTTTTCAAGCTCAGGTGTATGGTGTAGGAGCACCCAAGGAGATCATGCCTTCATAACGAAAATTTGAGTTTTTAAGTTTTGGTTCAAGTTAAATATCTTCCAATAAGGTCCTATGGACCATTTGTGTGAGTTTGAGTTCAATTATAGGGTCATGGTGTTCAATAAGCCTATATGGACAAATGTTGTCACAATGTTGTCAAATGTGTGTCAATGATGAATTCATGGATGTAATCTTGTTCCAAGGTCTATTTGACCTCTTTTAGGCATGTTTATGTGATTTCAAATCATTTTTTAAGTTTTGTAAGCAACAAGAAAAAGTTGCTAAAGTTGTCAAATCAAAAGTTGTCATCATGTAAAGTTGTCAAAGTGTGAAACCAACAGCTATATGGTTTAAATATTAGTCGAAGTTGGTTGAAAATATTGTAGAAGGATATAAAGGACCCTTGAAAGGTTGAATAAGAAAGTTGGAGAAGTTGGGCAATGAAGATTGTATGTTTAAGTTGGAGAAGTTGGGCAATGAAGATTGTATGTTGAAGATGGTTGTGTGCTTTTAAGTGATAAGAGAGATGTTGGTAATAGGGTTTGATGAATCCTTGTTTTGAATGACCTTGTCAGGATCCATGAAGCATGTGCAGACCCAATTAAAAGTGTTTGGGGTGTTGGTGAAGTGTGGGAAGGCTTGGAAGTAGTGGTTCCAATAAACCCTCCTAGGAAGGGCTAAAAATGAGGGTTTGCTAAGATGGCGACTTAGTGGAATTTCTAAGCCTTGAAACCTGGTGATTTAGGCTATTTGAGGCCTATGGAGTAGGTTTGGACAGAGTTATCAAATTGAAGAGGAGATTGAAGATAGGTTCCTTTGTAAAAGTGGTCTAATTGCCCTAGTGGGACATCATAAAAGCCTTGTTTTGGAAGAGTTGATCCAAAGTGACCTAATGATGCAAGAGCATCCCTGGTTCTTGGCAATCTGACATCAACCATAAACATTTATTTTCAGTTTGTTTCCTGTTTTCACAGTTTAGCATTTCTTTCTGCATTTTCTCACCGGATCTTGTGGAGCTGGATTTTTCTTGTGGTCATGATTATCTTCCTTACCCTAAGTCTGCAGGACGTTTGGATCTTTTCTCAGCAAGTTATCGATTTTGAAATCCAAGACGATTTTTTGAATTAGAACAACGGAACTGCTTGGACCTATTCTAATATTGGTGAATCTTGTGGATCCTTTTCTTAGCTTGCAGAGCTTCAATTTGTTGTTTCCAATGTTCCTTGGCATGTGGTCAACCTTCCCTTTGGTCTGCACTTCATCCTTCGGATTTTTCGGAGGATTCTCTTTGGCGGAGGCTGACCTGGTGGTTTTACACATTTCATCTTATTCATCGGCATTTGATTCTTCTTGGGCTGACGTGGATCCCTCTTGATCATATAAATCAATGTAATTAAGCTTGTAGATATAAGTTGTTAGAACATAGAAGATCTATCTGGAGATTAGGAGCTTTGGAGTTGACCGACATTGTAACTGAGCATGTATGTATTAGGCTTGTGAGCCGAATCTTGTAGCCTCCATGTTGTCGGCAGATTGTAATTGGTTTTCATGATATAATTCAATCAATTATGCATTGCCTCCATCATCTTGTCTTGTTTCCGTTGTGTATTACTCCTCTTCCACAATCTAGATTGATCTTCTTGGCATCCCTCCTAACTGTGACTACACCACCTAAAGAGATTTTGAGATATGATTTAGAAAGCCTTAATGGGTATCTAAATATGTTTTGTTCTTGTATCTATCATCATTGTATGAAAAGTTATGTGCCCAAAACCCAATTTGGAGAGTTACTAGGAAAGTGTTATGGTTGTGAAGGAAGTACTGAAGAACTAGGTCAGAGGGTTCATATTAGTGGTTGAGGGGTGTTGTTGTGGTGTCAAAACCCTTTTTAGTGGCTTGCCCATGAAGTTTGGATCCACTTTGAGTTAACATTCAAGTTTGGGTCATTTGTTGTCAAGGTGTGAAGGAATAGTGAGTTGGGAGAAAGATGTCCTTTTGGAATCTTGTGAGCACTTTTGGGGAATGGTTTTGAGTTGTTTTTAACGTCTTTGAGCCCTTTGCATCATTTACATAGATGTTGAGTAGGTTGGTTATGTTGATAATAGAAGAAGTACCTGTTGGCAAAAAAGTAGCAAACTGAGAGGGGGAGTGAATTAGTTTGCTCAGAAACTTTACTTAGCTCAAACTCAATTTCAAATCTGATAGTTAATCGATGAAAGCCCAAATCAACACCACATCAATAACACACATAACACCAAGATTTTTGATGTGGAAAACCTAGTTAAGGGAAAAACCATAGTGGGAACCTACCCACAATATGATGATACCCTGTTAGAAGTATATGAAATATTACAATGGGGAATGCACATGCATTCAAGCACACTGCCTGGGGCTCACCACTCAAAACACATAACAAGGAGGTCTACAACCCTTGGGAAGACTCATTGTCTTACAAAATCATTCAGATTACATCCGGAAGATTATGAACTGATAGAATAGCATCTCCTCATGCTTGGTTACGATTTCGGTTAAGCACATATCACATACTCTTCTTTTTAGCACTTCTTCACAACTCTTCTCTACTACTGAATGATTAATACATTATTCGCACACACAGATACCTCTATCACATGATTATTACATATATTTATACAAATCATCAACCTATATTTCAAGTTCGACTTAACAATCATCACAAATTAAAAAGTTATAATCATACACTCTACAACATTACATGCAGACCAAAACAATGTCGACTAAGACATAGTGTTGGTCCTTACAATCGGAATGGCAACTAGGTGACAAAAACTCAATTCAGGGATTGGACATCCTTACTAAACAACTAGCTTTCCTTTAGCAAATGCTCATTTACTTATCAACCAAGGACGTATACTTGAAACAGGCCAGCATGGTATGTGCACTAATTTCATATTGCAACCATTCTATCCTACTGCAAGAAGGGAAATTCTTTAAAATAAACGCAAAAACATAATGAACTAATGCTTAATTAGAACTCACAACTGAAAGTAACTTAAGCAACTTCTATCAAATGATAATGTTCTGGCAAACAGATAGGAACTACTCTGCCCGTTGTGGCTTTCACAGGATCTGTTTCCAATGGCTGCAGGAACAGTCAAACTCTGAAACAACAACTATTGCAAGATGGAAACTAACTGAAAAACACAAAGGGACTACTCGCCAAGTGGGCCCTCCTTGAGTGACTATATCCAGAATTCTCAAATAACAATTGATAAGCTTAAGATAACATGAATTTCTTTATTCCAGATTGACTACAAAAATACATGAGTCTGAAAGTTGAGTATTACAAATTCTATGGTCGTTTTGTGTCCTCGAGAGGAGATAGAGACCTTTTATTTATATGGAAACTTATAACAGATTCCTAACTAATAAGCACATATCCCAACGGAATAGGCAAACAGGTTTATTATACTTAAAAGAAGAAGTCAGCGCAGGAAAACATAATCAACATCTGTCTTGTAGCTGAGAAGATATAGCATGACTTGCTTCCTAGATCTAAGCTCCACTAAGAACAGCTATAAATGTCTCATAAACCATGTTGCTAAAGAAACGGTCAAGTGGCTTTGATCTTCTTTAATGTTGCTTTTCCTTGATTGGATCTGTATTGTGGCGACATGCTTGATGTTCCTTTAAATCCCCAGGTTGGTCTTTCCTTCTTCTTAGCTCTTCTTAGCCGACCTTGCATCATGATGCTAACATGCACAAAAAAACATGTGTATATACTAATGTTAACATAACATAAATTAAACCATACTTAAGATTGATTTAGATATTTTGCATAGATAAACCATTTACAAACCATTATATGACAACCTTAAGTATCAAAATAATTAGTTCCAGAAACACTTAGAAAGGCATTAACTAGGAGAGTATCTCGATCCAAACATCATCTAATCACAAGACCTAGGGAGGAATACTATGACAAAAACTTATCAAAATGGAGCCATTATTTAGGCTCATCACATAGTATGGACCTAAAACACCACCTCAAACATGAAACATTCCAAGAATTATGCCTCAAACATCTGCAACACGCTACAATCATCATGTCGACCAAGAACATAAAGAACACCACTGGATCAAAGAAAATCATCAATAATGCGCATAACGATCAATGCGGACCATCAACACGGATAGGACATGATCTAGAAACATCCACAAGCATCATGAATTACCACAACAACAACCACAACATCACCACTTACTAGAATCTTCATTATCATTATACCGAACCTCAAGAACACTAACTAAACTGACTATCAGACATAAAGATTCACTTGCGAACCTCCAAATCACGAACCATCTAAATTGAGGACACATATGAACGTCCCAAACATTGCCAAATCCACAAACCAATATATTGCAACACAGAGCAATGCCGAGCAAAATCCAAAACACTGAGCAACTGAGAAACCACCCACAATAACGGATCTCATAACTCGATCAAATCTCCATGCGGACCACTAAAACTATAGCTAAATCAACTAGAGATACTTATCTCAAAACCCTTTAATCCACAACAACTCATCTGCAACACACTGACCAAATCAACTCATTTAATCTATCTGCAACACTGAAACATACAAAGGAATATGTTGACATCAATGACCACATTATTTCAACAAACTTCTCAACAATATCCAACAAGATTCTCCCCCTTAGGCATTGATGGCAACATATGAATGTGAAAGACAATCAATGCAAATAAAGAAAATAATCAACTCCCCCTTAGATCATGCACACAGCTCAACACAAGTTTTTCACATAGATCTCTCCCCCTTTGTAATCAATGCTAAAGGCAATTATTGCAAAACTTCTCTCAACAATCTCCCCCTTTGACCAAACTCTCTCTCCCCACAACTAAACATCAAAACTAACAAATCTGAACATCTGAATCGCCACACTAACTACTCCCCCTGAGTAGCAGCCACCACTCATCAATATAGATCATAAGATATGACTGTGAAATCTACCGGATTGATGCAGCTCAATGAATCTTAGTTCTCATCAAGAGGGGCAATCACCCCTAGCTTCTCTTTGAGATACCCAAAACTATCCTTAGGCAAAGCCTTCGTGAAGATATCTACAATTTGTTCCTTTGTAGATACATACTCAAATCTGACTTCCTTCTCATTCATCTTTTCTCTCAAGAAATGAAACTTGATTGATATATGCTTAGTCTTTGAATGCAGCGCCAAATTTTTAGAAATGTTGATAGCACTTGATTATCACAGTATATAGCAGTAGGATCATCAAAAACAACTCTAATATCTTTTAACATTTGTTTCATCCATACCAACTGAGTACAATTGCTAGCAACAACAATATATTCAACTTCTACAGTAGATAAAGAAATTGTATTTTGCTTCTTCCTCATCCATAAGACCAATCTCTTTCCCAAGAAAAAAGCACCACCACTAGTACTTTTTTTGTCATCCACATCACCTACCCAATTAGTATCAGTAAAAGCACTTAAAGTGAAATCATCATCTTTAGGATACCACAAACCAAAATCAACTGTCCCTTTCAAATATCTGAAAATTCTTTTCACAACTACGACATGAGATTTCTTAGGATCGACTTGAAATCTAGTAACAAGACAAACAACATTCATAATATTCGGTCTAGTCTGAGTCAAATATAACAATTCACCAATCATATATCTATATCTAGTCTAATATGCTTTCGGAGAATCATCAACTTACATCCGATCACCATAGGAGTACCAACTGGCTTTGAATCATCTAAACCAATTTTCTTTAACAATTCCATTACATACTTGGATTGAGATATAAAAATGTCTTTATCCAATTGAGTAATTTGCAATCCCAAAAATAATTTCATATCACCAATCATAGACATCTCGAACTCATTTTGCATTTCATCTGCAAACTTCTTGCACAAACCATCATCTCCACCAAAAATAATATCATCAACAAATACTTCAACAATCAAAATGTTATCATGATCAATTTTGAAATACAAATTACTATCAGTAGTACCTTTATTGAATCCAAGCTTCAACAAATACTTATCCAATCTAACATACCAAGCTTTTGGGGTTTGCTTGACTCCATACAATGCTTTCTTCAATCTGCAAACCATATCTCCCTAATTTGTCAACTAAAATCCATCTTGTTGCTCTATATAAACTTCCTCTTCCAACTCACCATTAAGAAAAGTTGACTTGACATCCATCTGATACACTTTAACGTCTTTGTACGCAGTATAAGAAAGAAACAATCTAACAACTTCTATTCTTGCCACCAAAGCAAAAGCCTCCTCAAAGTCAATTCCTTCCATCTGAAAATAACCCTTACAAACAAGTCTTTCTTTATTCCTAACATCCACCTTTTTCATCCAATTTGTTTCGAAAAACCCATTTAGTCCCAATTACATTTTTATCCTTAGGTCTGGGAACAATAATCCATGTATTATTCTTTTCAATCTAGTTCAATTATTCTTCCATTTCTTTAACCCAATTTTCATCTTTGCATGCTTCACTAACATCCTTAGGTTCAATCTTAGAAATCAAGCAATATCCTTCAACAATTCTTCTTCTAGTCATCACACCTCTATTCTTATCTCCTATGATCTGATTTTGTATATGATTCAATCTTACATACCTCAGAGTCTTAGGATTTTCCTGATTTTCAAACTCTTGAGCTCTTTCTTCTGCATTAGCACTTGCACCTTCTCCTTCATTCTTGGGCTTTTTCGGAACAATCTGAATTTTATTCTGGGTCTACATTTGCTTTCCTTGATCCTCTTAATCATATCTGAAGCATCTGGGCTAATACTCATTTCCTTCATCAACTTTCACATTAGCACTTTCAACTATCTTTTTCAATCTCTTATTATAACACCGATAGGCCTTGCTCTTAGTAGAATAACCAAGAAAGATTTCTTCATTACATCTAGCATCAAACTTCCCTAGATCTTCATCTCTTCTGATATAGCATTTACTACCAAAAATTTTGAAATATCTAACTGTAGGAACATGACCAAACCATAACTCATAAGGACTCTTACCGGTATCACCTTTAATATGCACCTGGTTAAGAGTATATACAACAGTACTCACAACTTCTCTCCAATAGATATGCGAAACATTTCCTTCAATCATCATTGTTCTATTCTTCCTCTCCATAACACCATTCTGATGAGGGGTCTGCAGAGCAGATAACTGTCTCTTCACTCCACGCTCTTCACAAAAAGCGTTGAACTCACTGGAAGTGAATTCACCGCCACTGTCAAATCTCAGACACTTCAACTTCAATCCTATCTCAGTCTCAACCATGGCTTTGAAAATCTTGAACTTCTCCAAGGCTAAAGTTAAATTTTTCCCTTGAGAAAGTAACCCACATCATCCTTGAATAGTCATCAATCAGCAACATGAAATACCTATCTCCCTACAAGCTTCTTACTCTAGAAGGACCGCACAAAACAGTATGCACAAGATCCAATAATCCATTAAAACTATACTATTTGCTTTTAAATGTAACTTTTGTCTGCTTTCCTAATTCACATTCCTTGCATACTGGATTAGTAGGTTTTACCAACTTAGGAAGATCTCTTACTGCTTGAGTAGAAATTATCCTAACCATGCAATCAAAATTTACATGACACATCCTTCTATGCCATAACCAACTTTCATCAATCTAAGCAATCAAGCAACTTTTACCACCAGCATTCAAGTAAAAAATATTACCTTTAGTCTTTGTCCTTGATGCAATCTCAATTCTAGAACCACTTAAGATTTTACACTTGTCATTCTTGAATTGTAAATCATATCCCTTGTCAACCATATGTCCAACACTCAAAAGATTATGCTTTAGACCTTCTACGTATAAGACATCATCAGTATTATGCTTACCATCAAAAGAAATGGAACCCTTACCACAAATTATACCAGCTTTGCCATCACCAAATTTTACTACACCACCATCATACCTTTCCATACTCACAAACTTACTTTTATCACCTATCATATGATGAGAGCAGTCATTGTCAATAACCAAATCATCTTTCTCTTCAACTTTAGTAGCCAAAGCTTTCTCCTCATTAATGTAACTAGTAGAATCAGTAGGCACTGGATCATCTTCCTTGATAGCAATAACCACCCATTCATCTCCTGAATTTCCCTTATCAGATTCATCATCTGTCACACCTTCATCAGCAACATAATAACATTTCTTTTGATATTTAGGCTTGTATGGTTTGGACTTAGGAACTCTTTCCGGACACCTTGAGGCAAAATGTCCTATCTTATTACATGAAAAACATTTAAGAGGCATTTTTCCTTCATACTTACCAACTCCTTTCAACAATCTCCTAGCAATCAAGGCTTCAAACTCCTCAAGCTCTCTTTCTTCTTCTTCAAGTTCTCTCATCTCCTTCTCATATCTAGACACCCTTGTAGAACTTTCTCTCTGATCATATCTCTGATTCCCAGAAACAATAGCTTTGAATGCAAATTCTGACTTAGGAAGAGTTTCACCAAATTCTCTCAACTTAAAGGTAGCAAGCTTTCCAATCGGCATGTTTCTAGTCACATTTGTCACGGTTTGGATCTCCTCAATAGCAACAACCTTGTGCTTGTAAGCAGGAGGCAACGATCTCAACACTTTAGCTACAATATCTGATCCTTCCAACCCTCCACCGGCACATATGATATTCAACACAATCTCATTCACTTTCTGCATAAAAGAAGTAATGTTCTCATCTTCGCCCATCTTCAACAATTCATACTTTCTCTTCAAGCTCTGCAACTTGACAATCTTCACATGACTGTCACCTTCATACAAAGTTTCCAACTTCTTCGAAATCTCATGAGCAATCTGCAAATCCATAACATTTGTCATTTCAGAATCAGTTAGGGCACTCAACAATGCTTTCTTAGCTCTAATATCGAATTCAGCTTCCTTTATCTCATCTGGAGTTGTAAGACCATTCGGAGGA
Source organism: Cryptomeria japonica (assembly GCF_030272615.1). Taxonomy (NCBI): domain Eukaryota; kingdom Viridiplantae; phylum Streptophyta; class Pinopsida; order Cupressales; family Cupressaceae; genus Cryptomeria; species Cryptomeria japonica. Next base: position 155,389,865 of record NC_081409.1, on the reverse strand, counting down.
ACATTATAACATTCTTAGTAATCTTCTAGTAATCTTTACCGATGCATCTCAAGTGACACTCCATCCAGTTTTTTTCCAAAGAGTGTAATTCGTTCCATCAAATCTCAGACTATCTTTCTTGGAAGCATAGATTTCCATCCCGGATCACTTCAAGCGGTCAAGCTTCTTTCAGAGGATTTAGCTCTGATACCAATTGTTAGCAACAAGGCAACAAACTGAGAGGGGGGTGAATCAGTTTGTTCAAAAACTTTACTTAGCTCAAACTCAATTTCAGATCTTATAGTTAATCAATGAAGGCACAAATCAACACCACATCAATAACACATAACACCAAGATTTTTGACGTGGAAAACCCGGTAAAGGGAAAAACCACGGTGGGAACCTACCCACAATATGATGATACCTTGTTAGAAGTATATGAAATATTACAATGGGAAATGCACATGCATTCAGGCACACTGCCTAGAACTCACTGCTCAAAACACATAACAAGGAGGGCTACAACCCTTGGGAAGACTCACTATCTTATAGAAACATTCAATTACATTCGAAAGATTATGAACTAATAGAATAGCATCTCCTCATCCCTGGTTACAGTTCCGATTAAGCACATATCAAATACTCTTCTCTTTCGCACTTCTTCACACCTCTTCTCTACTACCGAATGATTAATACATTATTAGCACACACCGATACCTCTCTCACATGATTATTACATATATTTATACAAATCATCAACCTATATTTCAAGGTCGGATCAACTTCACAAATTACAAAGTTATAATCATACATGCTACAACATTACATGCGGACCAAAACAATGTCGACTAAGACATAGTATGGACCTAAATCACCACCTCAAACATGAAACACCTCCAAGAATTATGTCTCGAACATCCGCAACACACTACAATCATCATTTTGGCCAAGAACATGAAGAAAACCACTGGATCAAAGAAAATCATCAATAACGTGCACAACGATCAATGCGAACCATCTACAAAGGTAAGACATGATCTAGAAACATCCACAAGCATCATGAATTACCATAGCAACAACCGCAACATCACCACTTACTAGAATCTTGATTATCATCATACTGAACCTCAAGAACACTAACTGATCTGACTGTCAAACAAAAAGATTCACTTGCGGACCTCCAAATCACGAACCATTTGAATAGAGGACACATATGAATGTCCCAAACACTGCCAAATCTGCAAACCAAGATATTGCAACGCGAAGCAATGCGAAGCAAAATCCAAAACATTGATCAACACCGAACAATTGGGAAACCACCCATAATACCGGATCTCATAACTTGATCAAATCTCCATACGAACCACTAAAACTATAGCTGAATCAACTAGAGATACTTATCTCAAAACCCTTTAATCTGCAACAACTCATCTGCAACACACTGACCAAACCAACTCATTTAATTTGTTTGCAACACTGAAACATACAGAAGAATATGTTGACATCAATGACAACATATTATTCCAGCAAACTTCTCAACAATATCCAACAGTACCAATAGTGGTGCATTTTTCTTGGGAGGTAGATTGGTCTCCTGGCTCTGCAAGAAGCAAGATTTAGTCTCTTTATCCACTATAGAAGTGGAATAAATTGTTGTAACATCCTGCTATACTTAAGTGATGTGGATGAAGCAGACTTTAGAAGATGTCAAGGTGGTTTATGATGAACCCATTCCTATTATGTGTGATAATAGTACAATAAATATTTCAAAGAATCATGTGATGAATTCAAGAACCAAGCACGTTTCTATTTGGTGTCACTCCTTAAGGGAGAAAGTTGTAGAGAAGGAAGTCGAATTAAAGTATGTGCCCACTAAGGACTAGATTGCAAACATATTCACCAAGGCACTTTCAAATGATACATTTAAGTATCTTTGACACAAGCTAGGGGTTATTGCCCCTCCTTCCAACTAAGATGCATATAATGGTGCATCCATCCAAGGGAGAGAATTTCAAGATATATCCTTAGTCCTCGATTGATGTGGAGTGTTGCTCTCAAGGGAAGCTGGTGACTGGTATATTGTTGTTGTAAAGGAAGAGATTTTTGGATACAAAATTAAAGGGAGAGTTATATGTTAGAATGATAATAATGTATATCTATGTGTCCTTTGTCCTTGATGTCAAAGGAGGAGAAATATCAGCAAAGAATGAGAGATACACCTAAGCAAGAGAGATATTGTTGATAGGGAGAGTCTGTGCATATGTTTGTAATGTTATATATGGTGTTGTCATTAATGACAAAGGGGGAGATTGTTGGTAATATGTGTTGTCATTGATGTCAACCTAATGTCTAACAATATGTGTTGTCCTTGATGTTGGGCAGTTGTCGTGTGGTCATTGAATTTGTTGTGTTGTCATGATTTGTTGAGAAAGATATACAATATTAATGGTTGATGGTTGCAGTTGTAATCGGTTGTGGATGTCCACCTTTCTTGGTGTCTAATGTCTATATTTAGTATGATGTGTTGATGGTAATGATGATAAGTTGTGGATTTGTAGGATGATGATGATGGTTAGGACGTGTTTTCCTTGGCCCTGACACTCTTGTTCAGGCTAATGTTTGAAGGATGATGAGATGTGATATGTAGAAAAGAGCATTTAAAGTTTGGTTGGAAGAATGTTCTGCATTTATCAGCAGCTGAGGATTTGGTCTTGCAGATTTGAACATGATATTTATGCTCTGTGGACAATGCACTACTATCTTTTTTATTTTTTTCGTGTTGCAGCTAAAGTAGCTAGTGATTATTGTTTGTTGACAATCTAGTTGTTTATCAGAAGTGGATTTGATTGGTCTGAAAAATGCTCTTCATTTCTCCACATTGATGTTTTAGGTGCTATAACTTGGAGGACATGCTTGTAATGTTTATGCATTCTCTCAATTCCAGTTTCAGGTGTTGAGGTGTTCTACAAGAAGAATTATTGATGTTCTATTCAGGACTATGTTTCCTTGCACTCTAGCAATGAAGTGTTTTGTATCTGTTTGCATTGTGTTGGTATGTACAAATGTGACAGTGAGAAATATTTGGAAATGTTGTTGGATGATCTAGGAATGTCCTTGTGTGCTCCGCATGGTGCTAGATGTTTAGGTTGGTGTTGCATTGTGTCTGGTATTGTCTTTTTGGGTAATTGATGTGATTTGGCCAACAAAGTTTTATTTTTCAGCTTGTGCTATGATTCTAATTATATGTGTTGACTTTGGAGAGTGTGTTAAGTTGTATTTGGGTCCTACCTTTGGCGTGTGTGGATCAACATTAAGTTAATTCGTCTGGATGATATGTTTTCGGCCAACTGGTTATGTGCTACATAGTTTGTCTACACATTAGGTTGTTGCTGACCTTGGATGATGTGTGCCAACGTGTGTACTATTTGGAGCTACTTAGAGAAGTGCAATATGATGTTTTTGGTCTTATCTATCTCCTGGATTGGACTGCATTCACCACAATTATGTTTGGTGGCTAGCTTAATTGGACATACGCTCATCCCCTACTCTGGGTGACCTAATTGATGTTTTGAGACTTAAAGATTGATATATATAGGATCAAATCAATATGGAATTGAGTTATGATGTGTGGCATTGTGATGTGAGTCTGTAAATCAAAATATGTGTGGGTATGCTTTCATGATCATATCATTTGCAAAATTTTGTGATGTGAAGATAGTGGAGGTGTGGTGGTGATTGTTGTTGGAGTTGGTTGCTTGTAACAATGGTTCAAATACAAGTTCATATTTGGAGAAGACTTTATCTTACTAATTCAAATGTTGTGATATTGTATCTTGCCCTAGAGAAGTGATCTTCAGTCTACAAGTCCTTTTGTATCTTGCCCTGGAGCAATGAACTTTAGCCTACAAGTCCCTATGTATTATCTCACCCTGAGATAGTGCATCTCAACTTGCAAGTCCCCTTTAGATGGCAGTATGCTTCATTGGCAGTGAACTTAAAATAGATTTGTAATCATTTTATATTGCGAACTGACTCTCATCGTGGTTTTTCCTTGTTTGGGTTTTTCACGTAAATTTGGTGTTATCTTGTGCATTGTGTTTCATTGTTCTATTTTTCATTGCTGCTAATAAGGTTCAAGATAATTTGACAATGTTTTGGAAAAATAAAGTTTAAGTTTAGTGATTTAAGGTCAATATTGATTCCACTCTCTCTACCCTCTCAATCCTAAGGTGTGTTCAACAAGAATTATTATAGACCTAAAAGCAAAATTGAAGGTGAATTATTGCAGACCTAAGAGCAAAATTTAATGGCAAATTTGCAAGCCTAAGAGCAAATTATTGTTGACCTATAAGTAGAAAATGTTGAAGATTATAAGCAGATTTCAAGAAGCTTTTTGAACATATTTGTGGAGTATCAAATCTTATTCAAGAACAAGATCATGAATTAATCACTTTATTCTTTTGGAGGTAATCTTTTGGAGGTCAGTGCCTCATTTTCAAAGAGATCGGTGTCTCTTGCTGAGTTGGTGTTTAATTATGGGGATCAATGTCTCCTATGGGTTCGTGCCTACAAAGATTGTAAGAAGTTTTCTAATACAAAAGCAATATTTTGTCATGGTTTTCTCCCGCAAGGGTTTCCATGTAAATCGTGTGTTCTTCATGTGTTTCTACTTACTTGATCTTGCAATTGTGATTGATTAAGTTTTGGTATTGCTATTTTGATTAATTAAGTGTTGAAAAGTAAAAAGTTTGTTTATTTTGTCTTTAGGTTGCTTTTGATCTTGCAATTGTGATTGATTAAGTTTTGAAGTATTGCTATTTTGATTAATTAAGTGTTGAAAAGTAAAAAGTTTGTTTATTTTGTCTTTAGGTTGCTTTCGCCACCAATGTGGATGAAAGTAGAGTGTGCTTCACTTGAGACTATAGGTAAGTTGGCTATGGCAAGAGTGGGAGGAATAAGTAATTGGAGGAAGATAGATAGTGGTGGAGGATAGTGTATTTGGATTGGATGGATATTTGCATGTCGGGGAGATTAAGGGTTGGTTTATAATTCTAGTGAGCAGATACAAAAATGTTTGAGGGGTGAAAAGCCAATATTGTTCATGTGAGGAGAAAGAAAGTGAGAAGATAAATTGGAAGGAAAGTGGGAGAATTGAATTGAATTGAATGCTTTTAATAACGTCCACGAGGCCAAATAGTCTATGGGACCCATGGGTAGCCAGCAAGAAGAGTATGCAAAGACCAAAGAGCTATCTGCTAAACCTCCTTTTCCTTTTCCTTCTGCATCTTGGATCTTAAACTAAGTAACTTGATCAAGAAATCTGTGACTCTTGTTATCTTTTCTTCTTCAAATAAATTGCTCAAGGTGTTTACATTTAGCATGTCAATGTAGTGGATCCGGATATCCTTGTAAGCTGGTCATTCCATGATATAGTGTCATCTTGTCTCCACAACCCCTTGGGTGCAATATCTACATTTTCTATCTACCCACTCCTCTTTAGGTATCATCCATCTTCCAGTTTCACATCTAAGTTGATGTGAGCCGGTTCTAATCTGAGCAATTAACATTTTTTCTTTCCATTTTATATCGAAAGTAAAGTAAGGGAAGTGGGAAAGTTATCTCAAAGGGAAGTGGGAAAGTTATCTCAAAGGGAGGAGGGAGTAGAATTTCTATTTCACCAACGTCCTCCCACCCGGATAAGCTCTTCCTCTCACCAACTAGAATTTCTTCTCCCCCCTCTATAATCATGTGCTCTCCACTTTGTAAGATTACTCTTATGACTTCTCACCACCTAAACAATTTAAACATTACAAAACATATGAAGATTAACAGCACATTTTTTCCACAGGATTCATATTAAACATGATTTATTACAGTCAGTTTTTTTCTGTTTGGATTCTTTTGAAGATCCTCCAAGCAAGCCAATTTAGTTTGTTAGGCCGCAGAAGATGTTTACAAATATCAGGGCCAAAGGTAAAATGATCCAATCGTCCAACAATCTATCTAATCCTCTACAATTTTATCAATCCTTAAAAAAAAAAAAAACATAGGCAGAATTCCAGAAAAAGAATGTCCTAAACAAGCAAAGTCTCGAGGCAGCCCCCAAAAATGCTGATAACCACTGGAAGCCATGGTGGTTTTGGGCGCAGTAAAAAAACTTTTAGAGCCAAAATTTAAACCTTTTTGCCTAAAAACCTGCAAATCAAGAATAAAACTACCTCCACAGTAATGATTTGGAAAGGGAGAAATGGGCACCTGGGTGGATTTTTCCTTAGTAAATGTCAAAATACAATGAGTTAAGCAAGAACAAAATTTTCATTTACAGTTGTCTCTCTTTTACCGGAAGGTTGGAATTGAGGATTTAAAGAAACTATCTATATAGAAAATATTGTTCTGATGTCAATTGTAATTATATTTCTTTTCTAAATGCAAGTGGATTAGTAGAATTTTCTTGGTGAAAGTGGCAATTTTATTCGATATGATAATAACAACACAGCATGTGGCTATAACAACATTGATCTGAAATAAGAAATGTTAATTGATATGTTGAAATTCCATATAAGCCACTATGAAGAGGCGACCTCTAAGTATATAATGCGAAAGAAGAGTTACGTAATGATGACTTTAAATGAAATCCTATTTCCCATTTAAAAAAAGCTATTTAGTCTGACCTAGGGACACGTATAGGAATTTGGGGTATAAAAACAATGTCAACATTTGTACTGAATTTGCTCATATAAATCTCCAATACAGGATGCTTGTTTGCTTGTATGTATAACCCGTGCATATAACAAAGAGATTCTTTGGTCAAGCCCTAATGGGGTAAACTGTCCCAGTATTCATGTTACCATTAAACTACATAATTATGGTTAAAATGAGTGCATCACACATCTAAGTCATCTTCTATGAGAAGGAATCTATAACAAATATTTTCATTTAATTATTAGATCAGAGAATCTCCTCAAAAAATACATGAACCTACACGGTACCTATTTACTTCAAAAACACTAATTTGAGGAAATGGTCATGACCAAAACCTGCAGGGCAACAACCTTTGAGGATTATTTACAATCTCTAATTCGGAAATTCAAGCAGGCAAAATCTGCAGTGCATTTTTGCAGATTGTATAAGGCAATGATGGATATTAACTATTAAGCATTAGTAGATCAGCTATTAGATTTCAGATTTTGTTCCTTGCTGTAATCTAACTAATTGAGCATATTCACCATCAGGATTATTGATAAGCTGCCAATGGGTACCTTGTTCCTTTACCCGTCCACCATGAAGCACTGCAATCATGTTAGCATTTTGAACTGTCGAAAGCCTGTGTGCTACAACAATGGTTGTCCGACTATGCATTAATTGATCCAAAGCAGACTGGACTACATTCTCTGATGCTGTATCCAATGCACTGGTTGCCTCATCCAAAAGAAGTATGGCTGGATTCTTTAAGATTGCCCTTGCAATGGCAACTCTTTGCTTCTGCCCTCCAGATAGCTGCAGCCCTCTCTCACCAACATTTGTCTGATAACCGTCAGGTAGGCCACTGATGAAGTTGTGTGCATTTGCTGATTTTGCAGCTTCTATTATTTCAGCTTCAGAAGCCCCATCTTTCCCATACTGAATGTTTTCATAGATGGTTGTTGCAAAAAGAGCAGGCTCCTGTTGCACTAGACCAATTTGCTGTCTCAAAGACCTGAGCCTTAGTTTCCTGATATCATTACCATCTATGAAGACTGCCCCTGATATTGGATCATAAAATCTCATTAGAAGGGATACAACTGAACTCTTGCCTGAGCCACTTGGACCTACCAGAGCTAGACTTGTTCCTGATTGAATATGCAAACTTAAATCCTCGAAAACAATACTATCTGGTCGAGAAGGATAGCGAAACTTCACATGACTCAATTCTATGTCACCCTTGACTTCTGTGACCTCCTCTTCCGTAAGATCGTCAGGTTCTATCTCAGTTCTTCGGTCAAGAATCCTAAAAACAGGTTCCAAAGCTTGAGATCCCTTCACAATATCAGGAGCAAGAGCAAGAGTTTCAGCCACACCAAATGCTGTGATGACCAAAACCATGAATGCTTTCATCACTTGTCCAAAGTCAGTTTCATGGTTTTTAACTAGCAAAGATGCATACCAAAATGCAAGGCCATAAGACCCAAACTGGCAAAGCTGGGAAATGCCATAGCCTAACCCGGCTATTTGGCCTCGCAAAAAATTCTTTTTCTTTGGTTCAATTAATTCTTGAGCAAAAAGACCAATAACTCTCTCTTGTGCAGAAAAAGATACAACTGTGCGGATATTGCTCACAGCTTCACCAGCTACCATGCTTGCTTTAGAATATGCACTGTTGAAATCTCCACAAAATCCCTTCATAAAAAGTTGCTGAAATAAAATAAAAGAAGTTATTAAACTCATGAGACAATTGAATCAATCAATCTTCTTTATCTCTGGACATGACCAAAACTGAAAAGGAGAATTACCTCAGCTACAGAAGCACCAATCAGAAACGGAAATGTTGCAAGGATAACTGAAGCTATACGCCAATTAAGCATGAATGCAATGACAAATGCAGTCACTGTAAGTGCTACATTCTGCACAATTGTTGACATGCGATCAGCAATAGCACCTCTAACTAATGTTGTATCGGTTGCCAAACATGATGTTAACATTCCGCTACTATTTTCAGTTGAATCAAACCAACCTATCTCGTTCCGTAAAATTGCTGCAATTCATGCAAGTTACAAGATGATCATATCAAGGTATAAATTCGTTTTCCATGTCAATTAGATTCTGTGAACACCTCTTCATGTAAATAAACTCAAATTACTTTACTCAATTTACTAAAGTGTAAAGTCAAGATGAATAAACTCGTATATACCTGAGAACATCATTTCTCGGATGCGTGTAGTGAGTTGCTCCCCCATTAAGGTATAGAAATAGTGCTGCAATAAATATATCAGCACAGTAGCAACTGCTGCTCCACTGAATATAATAGAAATTTTCTCAACTTCATGCTTGATATGCAGCTTGTCAGGAGAGTAGAAGGTGATTAAAACATGTGTAATGGCAAGAGCAAAAAGTGGTGTCTCCACACCTGCCATTATTGCCCCTAGAGTGCCTAGTATGGCAAAAGGCCACTCTGGTATGTTCAGTTTAAGCAGTCGCCAGATTGAAGGCCTCATAAATGATGGTGGTTGTTCACCTTTCGATCCCTTGATATCCAAATTTTCTTTTCCAATAGAATCAAATCTAATGCTATTAACTCCAGATCTAAAACTTTGCGAGGAAAATAAGGATTCAAGGGATTGCCTACAGAACACCATACAAAAGGTCATTTATCCAAAAAAAGTTATTTGAAATCAAAAAAATTACAGAATTAGCAAAACCAAATAATTCTCACCTGGATTTCCTGCTACTTTCATGTTCTTCCCGTGCAGGTCCACTTTCTGTCGCTTCTTGCAGCTGCACAAGAGAAAAATATGCCCCATCTTTCCCTTTTGAAATCAATTCCTGGTGTGAACCACTTTCTACAACTTTGCCGTTTTGTAACACTGCAATGGTATCAGCATTTCGAATTGTAGATAGTCTATGAGCCACCACTACTGTGGTCCGGCCTATCATAATGTTTTCAAGAGCTTGCTGAACAATCTGCTCTGATTCTGCATCCAATGCACTTGTTGCTTCATCCAAAAGTAAAATTTTCGGACTCTTCAGCATTGCTCTAGCAATAGCTACTCGTTGCTTCTGCCCTCCAGAAAGTTGTGTTCCTCTCTCACCCACCTACTTTTCAGATATTTTAAATCAGATCTAAGCTTGCCTGGAGACTGGAACTTAAATAGAAAAAAGAAATTGTCTTGCTAGTAATTGCACCTGGGTATTGTAGCCATTGGGTAGATTTTCTATAAAGGAGTGAGCATTAGCAGCCTTTGCAGCTTCTTTAATCTCCTCCATGCTTGCATTGTCCTTACCATACAAAATATTTTCAATTATACTAGTTGCAAATAATACTGGTTCCTGACTGACCAATCCAATCTGATCCCGTAACCACTTCAGTTGCAGGCTCCTCAAATTGTGCCCATCCAGTAGCACTTCACCTACATAAATGTAATATGTAAATGGATTTCATTATCTACTTAAATATTGATTTAAAAGACAAGGAAATTATTTCCTTTCCCTGCATCTAATTTTGAGATTCATTCCAATTGAGCCAGATTTTTTTTTTTTAAATCACAACCATGTGGTATGAAAATGTATTTTATTTGCTGGTATCCAGAAATTGTGAAATATCCTCTCAATATATTCTTAGCAACCAATCATGGAACATATGGATGCAAATATATGTTTAGAATAAATGGTTGTAATTTACCTGCAGAAGGATCATAAAAGCGCTCTATTAAGGATATAATTGAGCTTTTCCCCGACCCACTATGTCCAACAATCGCCACTGTCTTTCCAGCAGGAATTGAAAGGTCAAAATCTTGAAAGATGATATCAGGTCGAGATGGATAACTGAAGCAGACCTTGCGTAATTCGATATGCCCCTCAACATGTGATAAAGTCTCGCCTTCCAATAGGTTATAACTCATTGTTGGTTTCTGTTTGATCATTTGAATAATGTTATATGCAGCTGCTTTCCCCTTGCCAAATGCACCCAAGTTTGGAGCCGCTTGACCAAGAGCACTAGATACGCATTGAAGAAGGAAGAAAAGTGAGAAGACATAAGCATGCAAAAATATCGTATATCATGTTATTCAATGAATTCTGGATTTTATTCCAGATTTCTAAAAGCTTACATTCCACTGATAATGACATTGAAAATGGTTGTGAATGCTTCACCACCACTGGTTTCTCCATGTCTGACAAGGACACCCGCATACCAAAGAAGCAATGCCCATGCACCAAACACTGATCCATATGTAAATCCTACACCCAATCCTTTCGCAATACCCCCTTTCTTCCCCAACTTTAGAGTAGTTCCAAGAGCTCTTGAATAAGCTTGAATAGCCTTGGTCTCTCCCACAAATGAATACACAGTACGCACTTGAGATATTGCCTGTTCTTGAGGAAAAAACATGGTCATGACAAAGTTGTTTTATATTGCAGTAGTGCCTTTTCTTTATCAATTTGATGACAATGATGAGGATTCCTTAAAGCAAATAATAAAACAGGATAACAGAGGAAATAATCTACCAACTTCAAACTTAACGTTAGTAGTGATTCTTATGTAGATCACAAGAGAAGTGGAAAGATAAAATTATGAATAGAGAAAAAACTCTCCGAAATTTTAATGGAGTCTCCTATTGAGGTCATAAGATGTCATAAAATCAGATGAAGTAATACACAATGCAAATAATATAAATAGATATCATGGACCAGCTTCCCTTTAAGTGAAAACTCAGATCTAGAGAAGTTAAGATTTATGAGGGTTCATAACCTCTTGTGAATATTAAATCATGAGCATCACTAAAGACATCATACATAAGTAGCATCTTTGAAGTTCAGAATCTTGTCAAGGATTAGAACTCAGGCTTCCCTGTAACTATCTCACCATAATCATACAATCCATAAATTCAATATAGTTGAGATGACTCTTCATAATTCAATAGCAATAATTGTATGACCACCATGTCTCCATCAAGACCAATTAAACACCCTTGCACAGTTACCAAGACCAAGAGTAAAAGGACCTTGTGTGTTAGTACCAAAATTAGTCCCCCTACAAAAATTTCATGTGCAGTCAAGATTATAGTTAGTAATTATATCATTCTTGTCATGTTATCAAGGCCAGTTAAGTATCCTTTTAGTCAAATCACCAAGTTGTCAAACTTTTGGTCTACTTTTGTCAAAGCTGATAATGTTTGCAGGTTGCTCAATGGAGAGGAGATAAGGAATAAAGATGATCAAACTCTTGAATTGCTAGCATTTCCTCAAAGTGACATATCAATGCAAGGCAAAGCACAAAAGGAGCAGCCTAGAATCACCTCAAAGTAAAACTAGATTTGATCACCAAATTCAAAGTGGCAAAGATCCTAGGGAACCACATCATAAGAGTAATCAAGTCCAATTGATTGTCACATATTTTCAACAGTTGAACCAAGGGAAAGTTGTGCTCTAATGACAACGATGGCATAAATATGCAATCAGTGGCAATGCTTGTTTTGAAGCAATTGGAGATTCTTTGGTTAATTTTCTTGCAATAGATACTAACACATCCAATTTCACTTAAATCACCTTTTCTTGCATTCTTTTGGAGGTTGATACTTCCAAGGATCTCCTTGCTGATATCACCTTCAAGGTTGATAGTAACAGTTGGACTCAAGCACTTGATTATGAAGGCTTTCCCTTTAGATGTTGAAGATGTTTTGAAATTGGTCATACTGTTCATAATTGTTCCAGGCCCAGGTTTAAAGCTGATCATCAAGGCTCTTGGTGGGTAGACGCCCACCCACATCACTACATGACTGCTCATCCTGCACATGCTGAGAAGGTGCTTGATTCTAAGCAACCCTCCCCTCAGACTTTGCCAACCTCATTTGTGTCAGTGGCTGGAGCTTTTTTCGGGAGCGACAATGAGAGTAGGACTCACAATATGAATGCTTCTATTTAGACTCTTGCGGCTTTCGATACTTCTCAGATGCTTGATAATTCCAAGTCTTTGGATTGATCTGTGATCTCTCTTGAGCCTTCGGCCTCTTGTGAATGGGCTGGTGGGAGGGATAATATGCGCAGCATCACAGTCAAAGAACAAATCACTGTGGGCTCCCCTCAATCAGCCCAAGCTTGGACAAAAGTAGAGAGGAAGAAGAATAAACCATCCCATGAAATGACATTAAGATCTTCCAAGAAAGAGAAGAATCCTGAAAGTTAAATAGCTTTGAGGTCCTGATAAGCTGCAAGTTTGTGTGGGTCTAACCACCTTTGCTTGCCTTTAGCGTAGCATAGGTTTTGTTACTGTAAGTGGCAACAGTAACCATTTTGATTTGGCCAAAATGGCTCCTCTTATGTAATTGTTCCTAGCTGGGGACAATCTAGATGCACCCCTATTTATGGGCTGATGCATTTCTTGTTTTTCAAATTGATATATACTTACTGCAGCCTTGGTTGTGCATAATGAATCCAAAAATTTAAAAAAATGCGGTCCTAATTTCTATCCTTGCCATAGAGGAAATAAAATACTTTGGTAGCCTGAAATAGGCTTTCCTTGGCTTTAAGATTTGCTTTGTTTCTTTGGCTAAGATGCATGTTTTATTGTTTTAAAATCAGTTTTTCTAATCTATCAATTGCCTATGTCAAAGACCATTCATGATTGGTTACTTTTATTCTTTAAATCAGAGTATCAAAACTTGCCGCGAATCAGGCGAGTTTCCCAAGTTGGCGAGTCGAGTGAAGCTCGGCGAGTTTTGGTAGCTCGTGACTCGGACTCTGCGATTTTTTCGCATAACTCGCATGACTCGCGAGTCAGGTGAGTTATGGACAAACTCGCCGAGTCCGAGCTCCAAGACTCGCACCGCAGCAGGTCACGTTTTGACTTGCAAAAAACAAAAAAAAATGTTGTTTGACATGTTTTTTTTTGTATTTCTTTTTCATTTAACCCTAAAGGTCTTCTAATTGCTAGTTGTGAGAAGAAGAGAGGAAAAGTGAGAGAGAGGAAGGAAAACAAGAGGCCATAGGTTTGCAACCAACAAGGAAGAAGAGCATCAAAGAGCCACAAATCACATTGGGGAGGCCATAGGCTTGCATTGAGAGCATCAAGGAGTCCATAGCAAAACTTCTCAACTCATTTGAAAGAGGTAAGTGTTAAACTTTGTAGATTTTGTTGGTTTATTTTGGTATGTTAATGGATTTTTTCATTTGTTTGCTAAATTTTTTTAGTTTAACAATTAACTTTCCAAATCTTGAATGTTTTTATTTTTTAGTTTAACTTCAATGAGAGAAGTAGAATAATAGCAAAGTACAAACCCTACATTTTTTTAGAAAAAATTTGTAAACATGTATTTACAATTTTTTCTTAAAAAAAGTAGGGTTTGCTGATTTTTTCTATTAGTTTATAACTTTATAAAATTTTCTTATTGCAGTAGCCCTCACGTTTTAAAAACATTCATTTTTCACAATGCCTAAAAAGGATGAGGCTTGGAAATATACTGAAGAGTTTCCTAGTAGACCAAAAAGTCAAACAAAATGTTTTTTTTGTAAAGAATTAATTTTGGTGGCATCAATAGATTTAAATACCATATTGCTGGCATACCTAGCCATGATATTGAGGTATGTAAAAAACAAATGGCTGAGGCAAAACGTGTATGTTTTGTCCAATTAGAAGCACATGAACAAGAAAAGTTAACTAAGAAGAGGCAATTGGAAGAGTTAAGTGCTATTGGCTCCCATGCACCCGCATCCGCATCCGCATCCACATCCGCAGGATGTGTTGGAGAGGGTTCTTCCATGCCTCCCTTTCGTCCTAGTGCTTCTACTTCTACTCCTCCTAGTGGCACTATTACCTTTGGCCCTAGAGTCCGGAAATCCAAGTTGGACAGTTATTTTGTGCCACGCAGTACTCTTGGGGCACAACCTTCGCTTGACAGCATGGGTTGGAACAAGGAGGTTCATGATGCTGTAAGAAAACAAATTTGCAAGTTTTGGTACTTTTGCAACATTCCATTTATTGCAGCCAGGTAATTCTTTTTTATTTGATTGCCTTAAGTTTAAAAGTAAATTTATAGTTTGAAGTTGAACTCTACTTTGTCTAATCATAATCTATTTGTGACAGGTCTCCTTATTGGCAAGGCATTGTAGATGCCATAACCATTTGTGGTGTGGGGTTTAAAGCCCCTACTGATGCTAAGTTAAGTGGCCCCCTCTTGTTAGAAATGGTTGAGGATATGAAAGTTGAGCTAGAGGACCACCGACAGTCTTGGAGCCAAAAGGGTTGCACCATCATGACAGATGGTTGGACGGATAGGAGGAATAGAACACTCCTAAATTTTCTTGTTTCCTACAGAGGTGATTGATCATTCTAATTTCTACTTCCCTAAATGCATTGAATAAATTAAATTTTGATTTGTTGATTGATACATGATAATTGATAATTATTTTGCTCTATTTTCAGGATCCACCATGTTCTTGAAGTCTATTGATACTTCCTCGTATGTGAAAAATGCCACATACTTATGTGAAGCTATTGAGGAAGTCATACAAGAGGTGGGGAAAGAAAATGTGGTGTAGATGGTGACAGATAATGCAGCAAGTTATGTTGTTGCAGGTAAACTTTGAATTTTTCAAGTCTTGATGGAGAGGCATCTATGATTATTTAAAATGTTCTTAACACATCAAAATTTCTAATTAATTTAAAATTGCTGCAGGTAAACTTTTGATGGAGAGGCACCCGAAAAATTTTTGGTCTCCATGTGCAGCCTATTGCCTTGACCTCATGTTGGAGGCTATTGGTATGCTTGAATGGGTGAAATCAATAGTTGAAAGGGCCAAAAATATCGGCAAGTTTATCTACAATCATGCATTGGTCCTTAGCATTATGAGGCAATACACAGGGCAAAAGGAGTTGGCTCGTCCTGGTATCACGAAATTTGCCTCAAACTTCCTCACACTAAAATCCTTGATGAAATCAAAGGTGGCTTTGAGGCATATGTTTGTTGGTGAGGAGTGGACTTCCTCATCCTATGCTATGACCACTGCAAGGATAGATGTGGTAAATTGCATTTTTGATGAGCTAGGTTTTTGGACCCCTTGTGGAGAAATCATGCAGGTAAATTTATTACAATTTAACATTTAGTATCTACTATTTAGTAATTTACTTTTAATTTATTAACAATTTAACTTTGCAATTTTGCTCTTTTTTTTTAATTTGTGACTTAATTGTTTTTGTTTAACATTATGTGTAGGTCACTGAGCCCCTTGTAGTTCTCCTACGAGTTGTTGATGGGGAGAAGCCCTCTATGGGCTATATATATGAGGGTATGGATAGGGCCAAAGAGGCCATTAGATCCATATATGCAAGAGATGAGGATAAGTATGGCCCCATTTGGGAGATTATTGATAGGAGATGGTAGAACCAGCTTCACAAGCCCATCCATGCAGCAGCCTATTACCTCAATCCGGCATTTCGATTCCGTGATGACTTCAAGGCGAATGAGGAGGTTATTAGTGGGCTGTATATAGTGGTACAGAAGTTGTGTACTGATGGCACAGCCTCAAGTACAACGCTCCAGCTGGATAAATATAATAATCAAGAAGGGGCAATCTTCGCAAGCAGCATGTCCATAGAGGCTCGGACACAATTGTAGCTAGGTAGAAATATATGTAAACTTAAGATTCTTAAGTTTATGGCTTATGCATTTTAATTTTTTATTTTATAATCTAGCCTTAAAGTTGGAAATGAGACTGATTTTTTTTTCTTTTCGTTATTTCAAATAGATGGTGGCAAATGTTTGGGCCCTCAACCCCAAACCTTCAAAAAATTGCCATTCGTATTTTGAGTCAGCCATGCAGCGCTTCTGGATGTGAGCGCAATTGGTCCATGTTCGAGCACATCCACTCAAAGAGGCGTAATAGATTGTCTGTGCAGAGGTTGAATGATCTTGTTTTTGTTTTACAACCTCCATCTTAGGACCAGACAGATTTTGGACACTGACTCCTCTTCGATCACTCCAGCAGAGATCGATCCAGAGTCTGAGTGGATCACTAAGTCTACCAATCCTGTCTTCACTAAGGAGGACCATGAGTGGGTTGACCAGGCAGACAGAGAGGCTGAGGTTGTGGCTATGGCAGAGGAGGAGGATAGAGCACGATCCGGCATAGGCACAACTGATGTTGATCATTGTGGCACCTCACAGGCGGAGCTATGGCTACTCAGTCATCCAGGACATACCTTAGACACCTTTGTAGGAGGCAAACAGACTACTCTAAGGCTGAGGCTGAGGATGAGCTAGAGCCTGAGCCATAGACTTGTTTTTGCTTACAGTTACATATATGTTTGGGAACATTTGATGTCATGGATTTTATATACATTTGACAACATTTATAACTCTATATATCTATGTTTTCTATTTCCTTCAGCTACAATTTACATTTCTACGTATGTGATGTATTATGTTTATGTATGTGATCAAATTAGCTTCTATTTGATGATGTTATAGTGTCTTTAAGCTTTCTTCAATAATGGGTGCATGAAACAAGTTTTAAATCGTTAAAAATCTATAAATTTCAAGGGTTTTTTTTATTTTGCCAGGTCATAGCCAAGTCACGAGTCAAGTCGGCCTTGCCGAGTCTGAGTCTAGGAACTTTGCTTTAAATCCCTCAATTTTGATGCTATTACCTTTAAGCAACTTAGTCAACTAGTCACACTTTTTATTCTTCATAAAATCAGTTGGGTTGCACTTTTAAGTGGCATTGCCACATGAGAAATACAATTTTCCTCCTATTGTTATGTGATTTACTCTTCGGCAGATCTCTTTGCCATTGTTGCCATCATCATCACAATTTTAAGTGGCATTGCCATATGAAAAGTGCAAGAATAACTTATCGTTGATTCTTCTATGCCTAGTTGTGGTTTTGTGAATGGATTTCTAGTTGAGTCACCATTTTTAACTGGCAATGCCATTGAGAATTTGAGAATGTGACTTGTACTTTGTAATTTAACCTTTATCAATTGGTTGCACTTTTTGACCACCATTGCTTGCACTTTCACCCTTTTTGGATTGCAATGCTAGGACAAAATTGTGACCACTTAAAGTTGTTTTCTACCTTGTTGCAGATTTCTGCCCGTTCAATGGTCTTGGTCGTACTTTTCCTTGGTTGAACCACTTACAATAAGCAAAATTTCATAATACTTGGACACTTTTACACTGATTGCATATTTATGCCATCGTTGCCATTAGAGCACAACTTTCCTTGGTTCAACTGTTGAAAATATGTGACATAATCAATTGGACTTGATTGATCTTATGATGTGGTTCCCTAGGATCTTTGCCACTTTGAATTTGGTGATCAAATCTAGTTATGGTCTAGCTGCAAAAAAAAAAAATCTCTCATGGTGAGATAAGTATTTTTAGTCTTGTGCTCCTGCCACCAAGATTGAAGAAGACAGGTCTAAATTGTTTTCCAAGCATTTTGTTTACATGCAAAATCCCCAAAGAATAAATTGTGCAGTGTGCATAAGTAGCAATTTAGTTCATTTTTTAAGATTTTAGAACTAGACTACATCAAGAAGCTTCCTTTGTTAATTTGAAGAGAAGATTTTTCCTCGCACATTGTCCTGTTTTGTGTTGTCACGAAAGTGACAATTTAAAATGCTAACTGCATGCAAAACCCCTTCTAGGGTCAACAAGACCAAATGTTAAAAATACTCATGAACACTACCATAAGTATTACCGAGATCATGCAAGACAGTACTTGCATATAATTATCCATGATAATTCTTTAAAACAACTAAATTAATCTAGTTCGCTTGTTTTAGATTTTAGAAGTAGATTAAATCAAGAAGCTTCCTTTGTTAATTTGAAGAGAAGATTTTTCCTCACACATTGTACTGTTGTGTTGTCACAAAAGTGATAAATTAAAATGCAAAACCCCTTCTAGGGTCAACAAGGCCAAATGTTAAATATGCTAATGAAATACTACCATAAGTATTACCAAGATCATGCAAGACAGCACTTGCATATATTATCCATGATATTCTTAAAACAACTGAATTCTGCATAATAGTGGTTTAAGGTCCCCTCCCATTGGTCAACAGCCTTTCATACCTTCGTAGCCTCACACCAACAATGTTTAATCTGTGCACTCCACCCAAAGGTCAAGTGGTTAACTATTGCTCACACCTTGATTTGATCTATCAAGTGCATTTGTCAGGAGAGGGAAAACCTCAACCATAAGGGAGATGCATTGACCGATCGGGTAGAGGCTCTGCCTCCAACTCAAAGACAGTGAGACAGTGAGATAGGTTAGCTGTGGAGAAGAACAAGGTCATGATTCTGGAATTTATACTCAAATGTCTGATCTATTTGAATAAATCTGAAAAATCAAACATCTTAAAGAACAAGAATTTCTCATCTTCTACAAGTTTATTTTTGGCAGAAATATGCTTTCTGGAGCATGTTTTTTTTGTATTGGCCCCTCATTTGGGATGAAAGTAGAGAATAGTGTTATAGCCAATTAATAACTTCTATAAATCTCATATTTTGTGCCATTCTACAATTATAGATACCCTACAAGAAACCGACTCACTTCATGGCTTAACTCCACCACCACAGCATTGACTACAATATTACAACTTTACTTCACGTCTCTAAGCACGAAATGAAAACCCTTCCTCCAATAAGGATACTGAATATATTATATGTAATTTCAACTTCATTGCATGATTCATTTGTTTTGAAGTTGTTACTTCTTTGAACCAAAACAGGGCAGAAAATTCTATATCCAAAGCTTCCTACAATATTACGAAGAAAATGTTTGTTGTATTCAATTGGACAAAGCAATGATCTAGATTGTAGCAAATCTGCACAGTTGTAGAATGGCTATAAATCGTTTACTGCAAATTTTCAGAATTTTGATATTGGAAGATTCATATAATGGCGTGCATAACAAGAACGGATCCATCCCCAGATTATTAGAAATTTCTATTTCTAATACGATTGTGTGGGATTTTTGAGACCCTTATTCTTCTTATGCGTAACAGTTACAAAAGTGTCAAACTTAGTATACATTGTACATGGTTAGAAAAGTATCAAAATGGAAGTACAAATTCAGTAATCATGAACATGCCCTAATAATTTTTTCAATCAAGATCTAAAATTAACAGTCATTTAACTGCAGCGAGAATTCCATTTCAAGGTATTATAGCACATCCACAGCAAATACAACTGCCTGAACAAAGACTAGTACTCTTGTTTTCAACATTTTACATGATTGAGTTAGTTGATGCAAATAAGAAGATGCACGGCATTTATACTTCCAAAACATAATAAATTGATTTTTAAAGTCTCATTTATGCCACTTTAAAATTATTATTTAATTTTGCATTGTTTCCACTTTTCCACATAAGAAACTAAGGAACAAAGAAAATTCATATACAAATGAATGGAGTGATGTGCAAATCATGTCTATGACAGAATAAACAGTTTTCAGAATACAGCCTTCAAATGTAAGGTAAGGCAGATAATCACCTCTTCTGCCACTTTTCCAGCCTCAGCGTATGCTACTTGGCTTTTTTTTGACAAACCAGTCATGGCTGCAGCATATGCACCCCCAGCAATAGCCATCAAGGGAACAACTGCAACTGTAAGTAATGTAAGCTTCCATATTGAGGAGAAGCCCACTGCAAATCCTGCAATGAATCGAGCTATATAATGCAAAAAATGGCCCATCTGCAACCTCACAAAAATTTAAAAGTCAAACATCAGTCCATCTTCCTCAACAAACGTGTTATCAGGTCTACATTTACTCTATGGGAAGAATAGCATAATCATATTTTAGTAGTTTTGCACATCTTTCAACTTCTTGTATTGAAAAACATTTTGTAATGGCCTTTTGACTTGATCTTATTCACTGATTAAACGAAGATTTCTGCAACAATGAACAAGCATATAAATCAATAGGAAAGAATAGTTTAAACAATATTGAAGGAGTTTTGTGCATCATTCAAGTTCTTGTATTGAAAAAAATTGTAACAGCCTTTTGACTTGATCTTATTTGCTGATTAAACAAAAAATTCTGCAACAATGAGAAAGCATATAAATCTGAGTTTGTATATTAAATAATATTTTATTATTTTGTAACAGAGAATTGAATTTTATCTTATATTCTGAGTAAACACAGATCTGTAAATAAGGTAATTTTATGCAACAAAGATGGGCACATCAATACTTTAAGAAATACCAAGCAAGCACAATGTTCTCATATAATACAAAACTGGGAAAAATTAATTTAAACATGATGTAGGAGCCTCCAAAGGTCATAACTTTTGATTCGGTGGCTGCTTGAGCTTCCTTTTTCTTTTCTAAATGACAATCTAGGAGAGCTCCATGTAACCATAACCCATCCTAGCCATTTATAGTTGTAATGTCCCCATTTCCAGGTTCTGACTTTTTGGGTTTGTATCAGCTTGTTTAGAGGGGTAATTTGATTTTACCAGTGAACTTCGATGGTTTAGAGGATTCATATGATGCTTTCAAATGTTATCTCCGACTTCCAATTTGGGCTCCAAGATTCTTGGAGGGAGCTTTTACTTTTAGTAAGTCACCTTTCAGGTTCACTCCTCCACAGTCAGATCTCAATTCCAATGCATTTCGACCATTGTCACTAATTGGGTGCATTATTGTGTTATATTTAATTATTTTCAATAAGGTTGCCTTTTTAATTAAATTTTTTTATCGAACACTCAGCTTGTTGGAAAGAGAATGGAAATTTTTAAATGACGGGATGCTTCAAAGTGACTTTAAGTCCCAACAATGTTTTAAAATTAAGTTAAATCATTTTTTGGAGTTAAAAAGCTTAATAAAGTGATTTTAAAAGGGAGTTTCTAGAAAGTTCCCTAAAAGGCTTATAAAAAGGGGAATTTAGAGCTCATTTGGTATGTTGAGTTTATTATTTCTAATATTTCTCTCTAAGAAAACCCTGTGTGGTTTCTTGAGTTGGATTTGGTTCATCTCAGGCTTTGTGAAGACGAAAACCTTTGCAAGGAACATTTGCTACATTGGTGAAAGATCCAATCTAGAGGATTGCTCGGTGATTTCACATAGAGATCACAGCTGGGCTTCATAACAAAAGATTTCAGTTGTATTTACAGTCTTGAAGGAACAAATTGAAAGAATTATTTTAAGTTTATTTCCTTTATCTGTTGGTCATACAACCTAGGGAGTGGCATGAGCATAGAGGAAGGTGGTGCTTAGGGTTTGAAGAGGTTTACATTGCTATCTAAAGGCATTTAAGGTCTACACTACCATTTCTATCTATTTCATGACCTTTGGAGAAGTTATTGAAGATTGACATCCAAACTACAAGTGCTAGTTAGCTGATTTCAATACCAATTCAATCTATTTCATTGCTACATTTTTTGGGTATGTTTGAAATACATTTGTAATGTTATTTTATGAATTGGGTTTTTCATACTTTGAGAAATATTGTATTATCAAATCAGAAATTAAATTTGGAATATTTCAACCTTGTGGGTTTCTAAATATTGTCAATTTCTTGAGTTGTTTAATTGCTGCAAGAATTTATATTTTCTGCACCTTCTATATATCATTCAATACAATTGCAAAACTCAAACCAAAAACCAAAAAAAAAATCAAGGCAAAACAGGGCAGCATATTACAGTGGTATCATGGTAGATGTATCCTGGCATCCTAAAGGGTCGAGTAAGAAAGATGGAGACTTTAGAAGAGCAACTATTAGAAGGGTTGCTAGAATTGAAGCAAAGTTATTAAAATTTTAGTAAGAGTTGGCAAGATTATGGCAAGAATTTAAAAGAATTGCGCAAGCAATTGTGTGAGCATCCCGAGTGGTTAAGGTTTCTCTTTCTAGAAAAAGAAGCAAATGAAAAAGATTCTTCCAATGCAATAACCAATGAGAAGCAAGAAAAAGAAGAGGTTCATTAAAAAAAATATTCGGATGAGTTGATGCATGAAGAAAAGGAAATGATAGCAGCCTTGGGTCCAATTTCAGATTTTTCAGGTGATGATTCTAAGACTAATAACTACTATGCTGTTTCTTGTGATAAGTTCCCTAACAGTCTTTCAGATGAAGGGCTTGAAAACAAATCTAATTTGTTATTGCTTGGAGCTGATTCTGACCAAAGGCTTGATGAGATTGTTAATCCTATTGTTGAGCATCTTCATCAAGTTGATGTTAAAGAGGCACATGATTCATGGGACAGCTATGGAGTTACTAATGACAAATATGACATAGGGTCTGGTTTTGGTATTCATCACAGCAGCAGTGAACTTTCGTTGCATGAAAAAGATTGGAAGAATCAATTTGATGTATCCATTAATAACCCATTGTTTGAGATGGGTTATGATATGACATATGACAATCCACTTTTTGAGTTGGATAATGGAACAACTATTGGTTGTAGTGTTGCACTTGGTGAAAATAGTAAGGTATGGGATCCAAGAGAAGATTCAGAACCTAAGTTGGAGTATGGTTTTTAGCCTACTAATGATCTAAGTTCACATTATGAGGTGATTGGTTATCCTCCTTGGAGACCACCAGATATGAAACATGTAAATGAGGAGATAGATGAAGATTGTTTAACTACAGGGAGTGATAATACACTAAGAGGCATCATCATTCCTTACCACATAAGGAATTGGAAGGTAAATTAGTTATGCAATTTGATGATTTCAGATGAAGATTCTTTCTTTGTTGGTACTTGCATTCATTTGCATCATACTTGCATGAAGTTTGGTTCTGTGTTTTGGAGTTGGCCAACAAGTGGGACTTTTCACAAACTATTTGAGTTTTTGAGTTGTAATGAATGCTCCTCAATTGTAGTTGGTAATATATCCTCTTCATGGGATAAATTGATTCATGGAGACTTCTACATTTCAGATTTTGAAAAGTTTTCAAACATTGTTAGTGAGCTTGCTGAAATTTTCAGAACAGCTGCAAGGAAAGGAGGATTCAAGCTTGTTACTTCTGAAGCTTGGGAGAAAGGAGGCCCTAAACATGACATCTACATGTTTGACAATCCATCCTTTGGGTTGAATGTTGTTTTATCTTATACTAATCTTTCTTTGGGATTGGTTTTGAAGACAACAATTTCTCCTTGCGCCCTAGTTGTTGATGCTTTCATGGATTGGTTACATGAGATTACCAGAAAGAGCACAAACTTCCTTGATGTGCTTGATGTTATGGATGGCACTTGGAGTTGTGATGTACATCTTTCTAGACATGCTGGAGATCAATCTTGGTTGGGTATCTATGCTTGGGATCTTCAACAAGGTTTGATGGAGCTTATTGGGAATGGTAGAAATGCTTTTTAGAGGGATAAGGATCAAAACTTCAGAATTGTAGTGTTGTTCATTTCCTTACCATCGATATTCTAATTCCATTTGTTCATCTACAAATGAATGGGAGAGAGATTCCAAGTAAGGATTGAAGCATTGAACAAATGGTCACTCTTGGGAGTGTTACTTGGCAAAGAATGGATCAGAATTTCAGTTTTGAGCTTGCCCAATCACTACATTTTTTTGGTTTTCTCTCATTCAGGGAAGTTGGCTCATTATTCTTTGTCAAGGAAGTGAATTTTTTCAGTTGGAGACTGCCTAGAAGTGTTTTCCAGCCACTTTTGAATTGATTGCATGCAACACAATGCTAAGCATACATGCTTGTACTTGGGTATTGCTATTGTCCCTTGCGTAGAGCATTCAAATCAGGTTTTATTAGACCTTCCAAACTCAAAGAGTTCATCTTATGAAGGGTTGTGAAGTAAACTATGATAGATTAGTCTTGGAGTACATTCAAGACAGAAAACCTCCATGTGGTATGGTTTATTTTTCAGAGACCCTTGGAGTTGAAAAAGTGAGAATTTTCACAAGTCTTCATGATTGTATAAGATTAGCACTAAGGAGACACGTTAGATCCATGTGGTGTTTGTTATGTTGGTGAGATTGTTGAATTCTTGCAAAGGATTGTTTTCCTTTTAGCAAGAAGATTGGAGGAGTTTAATTTGACAGTTATGACTCTGCATGACATCTTGAGGAGATACACCGAGGATTGAGGTTGTGGGCAAAATCCTAGTGTTAGTACTGCTGTCCACTTTTCGATCAGCCTATACATGACTTCATTTCTTGGGCCGCACATGAGGTTGATGACTCCTTCAAACCAGCAGTTGAGTGATTTAAGGTTGTGGCTGGTTGGTAGAGGTGATTTGCTCATAGGAGATGACTCTACAACTACTTCAATACTCATCTCTCCTATGTTTTCAGTAGAATTTCAGATTGGTTACCACTGTCCTTACATATCCAAATCGATTATGGTGACATCTTTCTATGAGCAAATTGATTTTGAGCCTTGGCAAGCTTCAGGGCAACTAGTTGTGAGTGTTTTCGCAAACAAAATTCATTTATTTATTGTTTCCACTCTGGTGAGTGACGGTCATTGCAGATACTGCATGGAGATTGTATGCATGTTTTCAGATGATGCCTTATTGATTGCAGTGGTTTGGGTGTGTTGATGTGTTTGGAATCTTTGATTAAGTGTTGATGATATGATTTTGCAGCAACAGAGGCATTCCCTAGTTGGCAGATTGCAAAGTTGTGACAGTGATTGGTCTACTTCACTTTTGGGATGTCATGAGGGGATATGTTGAGTTTTATTCTTTATGGCTCAGCAAATTCTCTTTTTTGATGCTCAGGATCGAGTTTGGCAGATGATTGTTGTGCTGGATTTCACTGAAATGCCTTGGCAAGATATATTTCATTATTGAGTTTTAGGAGAGGAGAGTGCAGTTTGGGCATAGCAATCTAATAGTTATGATCAAAGTAGCATAGCATCATCATGGTGGTTCCTTTGCTAAGCTGACTTTGAACACTAGGATCACTTTGGTTTGTAGTGCAACGGTTGTTAAAGATGAGAAAGATAGTGTTGACTTTCTACGGTTTACTCCTATGGTGCATCGATTTGGCTCTCTTGAAGAGCAGTATTATGAGTATTTGACTAAGTCTATGCAATATCCGATTGCTCTACTTACAAGAGGTTTTTCAGGAGGTCTCTTGTGTTGGTACCTTGCAGAACAGTGCCTTGTGCAAATGGTGCTACAGATCTCCTAGGTTGACATGGGACCCAAGAATCATTCCTAGTTTCAATCTGGATCAGTTTGATGATTGTGGGACTGTGTTGACACTGCTTGAGGACAAGCAACCTTTGGGAAGAGCAAACTATAATGTCCCCATTTTTAGGTTCTCTAGCAGTGCACTCATCACTGACTTTCTGGGTTTGTGTCAGCTTGTTCAAAGGGGTAATTTTATGTTACTAGTGAGATCAAATGGTTTAGAGGAGTCATATGATGCTTTCAAATGTTATTTCTAACTCTCGGTTTGGGCTCCAAGATTTCTAGAGGAAGTGTCTATTTTTAGTAATCCACCCAATCATGTCTCTTTATCATCTTCCATCATCGGGATCACTCTTATGCAGTCAAATTTCAAATTCGATGCATGTCGAACTTGTTGCTAATTGGGTGCATTATTGAGCTATATTTAATTATTTTCACTAAGGTTGCATTGTTAATTAAGTTTATTTATCAGGCACCTCAATGTTATAGCTCATTAAAAAGAGAATGCAAAATGTTAAATGATGGAATACTTAAAAGAAACTTTAAGAGCCATACATATTTTTAAAGTAAATTAAATCACTTTTTGGAGTTAAAAAGCTTAATAAAGTGCTTTTAAAGGGAGTTTTTGGAAAGTTCCCTAAAAGGCTTGTAAAAAGGGGAATTGAGAGCTCATTTGGTATTTTGAGTTTATTATTTCTAATATTTCTCTCAAAGAAAACCCTACGTGGTTTCGTGAGTTGGACTTGGTTCAGCTCATGATTTGTGAGGACAAAAACCCTTGCAACGAACACCACCTACGTTGGTGAAAGATCCAATTTGGACGATTAATCGATGATTTCACATAGAGATCATTTTTTACTCCCTACGGGGTATATGCTTTATTACTGAAAGTAAACAGGAATTGTAACAGGAATAAAGTAATCCAGAATTCACAACAATATATGGCAGAATGATTTATCCTTTATTCCAAAACATGTAATGTGTACAATAATGACCATCCTATTCCTAATACAAGATGTGATATATATACCACTCGGCGGTTGGTTAAGAGTGCTAACCACCGGCAACTACCAACTACCCCTACGGGAACTATCATTCATTACATTGCCAAAACAAAGTATTATTTATTTAGTCGTGGTATATTTGTCGTCTACAATCACAGTTGGGCTTCATTGTAAAAGATTTCAATTGTATTTATAATCTTGAAGGAGCAGATTGAAAGAATTATTTGCAAGTTTATTTCCTTTATTTGTTGGTTGTACAACCTAGTGAGTGGCGTGAGCATAGAGGAAGGTGATGCTTGGGCTTTGAAGAGATTTCCATTGATATTTAGAGGCATTTAGGGTCTGAAATACCATTTATATCTATTTCATGACCTTTGCAGAAGTTATTGAAGATTGGAGTACAAACTATAAGTGTCAGTTAGCTAATTTCAATGTCAAATCTATCTATTTCATTGCTGCATTTTCTAGGTATATTTGAAATACATTTGTAATGATATTTTATGAACTGGGTTGTTCATACTTTGAGAAATATTGTATTATCAAATCAAAAATTAAATCTAGAATATTTCAGCCTTATGGGTTTCTATATATTGTCAATTTCCTTTGTTTAATTGTTGCAAGAATTTATATTTTCTGCACTTTCTATATCATTCAAAACAATTGC
Source organism: Cryptomeria japonica (assembly GCF_030272615.1). Taxonomy (NCBI): domain Eukaryota; kingdom Viridiplantae; phylum Streptophyta; class Pinopsida; order Cupressales; family Cupressaceae; genus Cryptomeria; species Cryptomeria japonica. Next base: position 155,362,420 of record NC_081409.1, on the reverse strand, counting down.
AAAACTCAAAACAAAAACAAAACAAAAATATCTCAAGGCAAAACAGGGCAGCATATTATAGCTTTGATACCACTGTAATATTCTGCCCTATTTTGCCTTGAGAGTTTTTTGTTTTGGTTTTGGTCTGAGTTTTTCAATTGTTTTAAATGATATAGAAAGTGCAAAAAATATAATTTTCGCAGCAATTAAGCAACTCAAGAAATTGACAATCTACATAAACCCACAAAGCTGAAATGTTCTATATTTAATTTTTGATTTGATAATACAATATTTATCAAAGTATGAACAACCCAATTCATAAAATAGAATTACAAATGTATTTCAAACATACCCAAAAAATGAAGCAATGAAATAGACTAAAGTGGTATTGAAATTAGCTAACTAGCACTTGTAGTTTGAACGTCAATTTTCAATAACTTCTCCAAAGGTCATGAAATAGATAAAAATGGTAGTGCAGACCCTAAACACCTCCAAACAGCAAATAAAGGAAATAAGCTTGCAAGCTGTAAATACAACCAAAATCTTTTACGATGATGCGCAACTATGATCTCTATGTAAAATCACTAAGTAATACTCAAGATTGGATCTTTCACCAACATAGAAGATGTTATATGCAAGGGTTTTCGTCCTCACAAAGCCTAAGTTGAACCAAATCTAACTCAAAAAACCACACAAGGTTTTCTCTAAGAGAATATTAGAAATAATAAACTCAACAAACCAAATAAGCTCTCAATTACCCTTTTTATAAACCTTTTAGGGAACTTTCCATAAACTCCCTTTTAAAATCACTTTATTACACCTTTTAACTCCAAAAACTTATTTAATTTACTTTTAAAACATTTCTGGCACTTTCACTTTTAAGTGTTCCATCATTTAAAACTTTCTATTATCTTTTCAACGAGCTATAACACTAAGGTGCTTGACAAATAAATTTAATTAAAAAAGCAACCTTAGTGAAAATAATTAAATATAGGTCAATAATTTACCCAACTAACGAAAATAGTAAAAATGCATCGAAATTGAAATCTGATTGCATAGGAGTTATCTTGATGATGAAAAATGATAAACGGCCTGACTAGGTCACTTACTAAAAATAGGCGCTCCCTCTAAGAATCTTGGAGCCTAGACGAAAAGTAGGAAATAACATTTGAAAGCGTCCTATGACTCCTCTAGTAACATCAAATAACATATGACTCATCCGAGATCACTAGTAACATCAACTTACCCCTTTGAACAAGATAACACAATCCCAGAAAGTCAGCGACGACAACACTACTAGAGAACCCGAAAATGGGGGCATTACAATAGTCCACTTCAAAAAAACAAAAAAGGGCTAGATTTGACCATCTAATGCCCAAATTTTTCAATTTAATCTTTATTTTCACTTTGTAAAAAATTTCGTAACTTATATTTTAGTGATAGGATGTGATATTAAGTCATAATTAATTATATTGACTCATTCAGTTGTGTAGTAGTTATGGTATATATTTTAGGTCCATGTATATTTAAATACAAAATTAATAAAAATAAGTAGTTTTCTAAATTTAGAGATTTTGGTTATTCTAAGATACAGTAGGAGAGTGGAAGACTTCACTTTAAAGCAAAGAATCTTATGTATCTTTTTTCATTTGTCGAAGAATAACATAGAGAATTTTGGTGTTTTTAATATTAACGAATTATTGTTATAATTTTGTTGCATTTCTAGATACATCAAAACAGTGAAATGAAGTTACAATATTGTCTTTTAACATTATTTATTTTTTCGTAAGGAAGCCCACATTATTTTTCAAAAGACCAAAAGGCAGCGCCTTGCACAAGGAAAACTAATTACTATCAATACCTAGTACATCATTTTAACTTCATCAATAGTTTTGGTATAAAGTCCTAACATCTTATAAAGTTTTTTATTGGGTGGAGGACTAGCTACAGATTGGAATTACAATTCGTTGAGGGTGACAGTTAAGTCACCTAAAGCATCCAGGCCTTCTTGATGGTACTAGAGGATGTGCTTCTCGTTTGGAGTTTTTCATATTTTTAAATTATCCATGATTAGATATGTATTTAAATCATATTCTTTGAAGCAGCTGAGATCTGGGAATTTCATGACACAAAATGCATGTCAGTAATCACATTGGAATTTGTGTCTATGTAATTCAGATATTATGGAAACCATGGGGAAAGATGAATGTGTGGATATCCTTTAAAACCCTGCCATACTGTTGTTAATTTTTTAACTCGCCAATGTTGAGGCTCTTCCTGACCTAATCTTTGTCTGCCAACCTTGAGATTCTCCCTGGCCTTTTCACATTTTCCAGGTTATAAAATGGAAATATATTTATATATTCTGTCAGTGAAATATCTCCTAGATTGTAGGCCTGGATTTCAACATTGAGCTCTCCCTTCATGGTGTGGGTTAGGGTAAAGGGACTTGCTAACATGTATCAAAACCATTCAAATCTTTTTTCCAATATTGTGATAACTGTTAAAGCTATTCATGTATAGTGGAGTTGGTTATAAATATAGTCACAATTTGGCAAGCTTCAACCTTAAGATCGAGATAATAATAAATGTCAAGGGATGCCCATCTATGATAAGATTTATTGATGGTCATAATGCAAATAATTCATTAAAGATCTGGCAGAACCTCCCCATCCATGCATCCATTTCAAGGCTAGATAGTGGCAGTATAATTGATTTTATATTTGGACTATGCATTATTTATTATTATATGCCTTAGTTGAATTATGAATGCAAGAATGAGGGGAACAATCCAAATGAGCCATAACATAGATTCTACAAATAAAAGTATATGTTCTGAAGTCCATGGTATCAAGTTTCAGCATGAAAAGGTAAAATAGATTCTACATATTAAGTATATACAACGAAGTCTACAGTGTCGACTTTCAGCATGAAAAAGTAGCTAATTTTACATTTTACATCCCAAGTTCTTAGTCAAAAGAAAAGTAACTGACAAAAAAACAATAGAATGACTGCGAGTTAAAATAGTTTAGATCTGATTGGAAGGATCTTAGATTAAGGGACCATAATGGGGTGAAGTTCCTTAGAAAATGGCTATACCCAACTTTCAGTACATACAACGAAGTCTACAGTGTCAACTTTCAGCATGAAAAAGTAGTTAATTTTACATTTTACATCCCAAGTTCTTAGTCAAAAGAAAAGTAACTGACAAAAAAACAATAGAATGACTGCGAGTTAAAATAGTTTAGATCTGATTGGAAGGATCTTAGATTAAGGGACCATAATGGGGTGAAGTTCCTTAGAAAATGGCTATACCCAAACAAATTTTATTTATTGGTTCCTAGAGCCTATAACCAGGTTTCTATATAGCAAAAAAAAAGTTGTACACTATGTTGCCAGGAATTGGTTAATTAAAATTTGGAGTTAACCAATTGTTAAGGAATAAAGATTTAAATAAATATTTATTGGAATGTACTAGTAGCCATGGGGAAAGAAAGATCAGGGTGAGAAACATTATTTATAATTTTATACAAGCATTTTAAGGAATGTCAAAGAAAAGGGAATAATATATAGCCCAATTTTCATACACAAAGGAAAAGGACTACAAAAACAACAATCATTAAGGGCACGTAGGACTTCTATAGCATTTGGATCTTGTATCTATGAGATATCAAAGAATTGGATTACAGGGACTACCTAGGATACAGCTATCGGACTAACCAGCACTATAGGGGGTTCCACTTTATTCTAGCAGGCGAACCATATCTCCCACCCAACCCCAACTAAGATCCTCTACACTATTGCTGCCCACCCTCCCTATAGTTGGTCTAGTTGGTATCTCCCCTACTATTCTAAAGGGATGGGGGGCATAGTATGGCAATGGGAGGGGATTCTAATTGCCCCTATTTTAGGCATTCATACATACCTTATTGAATACCTTCTCGGCTTGCGATCTCAACCAAACCTAGACTAACTATTGATGCTGCACTTTATATAGTAGGGGCCCTACCCCCGGCCCTACCCCCTACCTCTGTAGTGGCTTCCCAATAAATCAATAAAAAGACTACCCTGCCTGGGCAATACCCACTTAGCTTACTAACTAGATAAAGAGAGTAGAGAGAGCCTTCGAATAGTAGGGGCCTGGGGTTGGTTATGCCATAATCGCTCACTTGGTTTCAGTTCAAGAAGGAACACCCCCTACTTCTATGGGAATTGTCGATTCTAGCCACTATTTTAGTTACTCATGCAAGAAAATCATAATTAGGGCTTTAAAGAGGAGACAAGACCTAACTGAATCATTATGTCTTTGGAGGAGGCCTTTACAGTCAAATTGACCACTGAAATGTTAAGAAAAACAAAATCACAGTGCAAATGAGAACAAAATTCAAGGAGAGCTATATCAAATCTTCAATTAAACTATTAAGTTCTCTATCCTGAGAATAATTGTGTGATAAACACCTTGCACCAGAAGAAATATAGCACCACTTTTACAACAGAACAAGTTGATCTGAACTAGTGGACTGCACTTTGAGGGAAAACATGCAAGTTACATTTATCGCTCTTAGACTCAACAGCTAGATTTAAAGACAATCTTCACTATATGTAATCTATATAACATCTTGGGAAATAAAAAACCCCAAATATACTAATTCTTATTTCATAAAACTGTAGTTTTTAAGACTAACGGTAATGTCTACTTCTCAGTGATATGCATTCAGTGGTGTTGTGCGTTTTGCACACCTCGCCCCATTTTCCTCAAATAGGGACCCCCGTGGTTGCTGTCTGCCCGATAGGGGAGGAAATCCCTGAATTTCGTCTGCATGGTCAAATCTCAAAATCACGCTTTTAACCCTTCAAAGGCCACAAGGAGGCTAATTCGCCCACTTCGAGTAAAAATCCCACTTAGAATCGATTTTCAGCCTGCAAGGTTAAAACGCGAGGCAAAACAGGTGAAAATCAAGAAGATGATTGAAAGATTCTTGTCGTGCGGTATCACCGAAGAGGGCTCAAACTTAAAACTCACAAACTTTAAATCGTGCATTTTGAGTCAAAATCCCGACTTTTCAAAAGGGTCTAAATGGCCGAAGTTCGGCATCTGGAGGCAAAATCAGGGGACAGAGATAAAATTGTGAATTTCACAAAACATTAAGTAGGCCGAAATTCGGAAATATAAGTAGGAGAAGTTCGTGAAAGGGGCTTGTGGGCCGAAAGTGGACGAAACTCTCAAATGTTTCAACTTGCCTGAAAATACCAAGTTTTCAAAGTCGGCTAGTAAGTCGAAAATGGAAAACGTGAGTTAGAGAGAAAAACGTTTAACTTTCAAACCTTGCGAAAGACCTTTTTTGAAAGATCCCAAATGGATCCTTTTGCTGTTGCTGCTGTAAATTCTTAATTAAACATACTATATTTTTTTAATTTTCCGGTGATCTTATAGAATAGACAGAAGTTGCAGAAAGGGATTGTTTCTTTTTGGGTTTTGATGTTATAAGTAAAGTAATTGATAAATAGCAACAACTGTAAAATAAAATAGGAAACAATGTTCATATGTAAGAACACTTAAGCAATCTGAAAATACTGCAAATCATACCAGGCAAATAACCTAGTTTTGTATTCAGCAAGAATCCATACATTTATTTGGAGTTGTTCTCAATCTGGATTGATGCCAAATGGAGGAAGATTACTGGCAACGAACAAGGAAGACCAAATAAGCTGAATACAACCCTTCAAGCCAACATACAAACAAGGCGTGGTTGCGAAGGAGGGGTGGAAGCTGCTGCAAATCACGTGCCAGCTGAAATAGACCAGCCGCCCTGTTGAAACCCCCAATATGCACGCTGAATCTTCAGGACAAGAAGATGTGTCTTCTACCTCTGACAATCTCTATGCAATCTTGGATAAATCCACTGTCAACTCCTGCTGAGGGCTATATCCCAGCAAGCTCAAACCTAGGGTTTGCGTCCCATACCAAAATCACTCTTCCAGAGCAATTCCCAAATTCGGAAGTTTCAAAATGATCAAAGATGCTATCAATTAGGTTTTCATCTCCTTATAACTCCTTTCCCTTTGCAAGTCGAACCCTAAAGAATAATAAAGCTTGCGCTTTATAATTAAAGCGACACTTTCCCAATTATGACGTCAAACTAGAGAAAACTATCACTTTATTGCGAATAAATAGCTTCAAGCATCCAAAAAGACTCTAGAAGGTGAGAATCATGTAGCAAAGTTCAAGACCTTTCCAACGAGCTATAACACATAGGCATATCAAACCAGATGAAGCCAAAAATCCCTTATTACTCCGAAATGGCTATATACATAGCTTTATTTTAATTTATTTAATCGCTAACTTAGGAAATATTTAAATATATTAAAATATTTCCATAGATCCAATAATAGCCCAAAATAACCAACCAAACATGAATCTGACTTTGTCACCTATCTATGATTGATGCTGGACAAGATGGGCCAACTAGCAGTCCCATCCCTAAAATCTTCCTAGAAACTAGGAAACACACCCAATCTTCCTAAAACTAAAACCATGGTATGGTCCCATGGAACCTCAAATATGGAAACTGCCACAACCTCCTAAAAAGTAGGGAATCGCCCTAAAAAGTAGGAACCTCTCTCCAAACACCTATAACTGCTCAAAAGGATCCTGCTCTACTCCTTGGTCCCCCAGGTGGTCATTCAGTCAACTGCCAGTTCTCCCTAAAAAATAGGAACTGTAATCTGAAGGTCCAAAATGGCTCACAGAGCCCCTGCAAAGCTCCATGACCCTCAAAATGAGTCCCCTAACCATGTCGTTGACCTACGAGAACTCGAATGGTAGGTCAACCCCTGCTCATCTCATGTCACCTATAAAAGGGGACATTACATTTTTAGGCCCAAATGTAGAAAATCGCGTGATAGGTTGTTTTCTTAAATATTTTAAAAAGAGCCTCTCGGGCCGAAACCCAAAGGAGGGAGAGAGAAAGCGTTTTTATTAAAATATAAACCTTGCGAAAGACCCTTCCAGGCCAAAAATCACGTGATGGAAAACGCTTAACTTACGAACTTTGCAAAATAGCTCTATGAGCCAAAAAATCAAAACCCTTCATTTGGCCAAAATCGCACAGTCTCACCAATCAGGCCGAAAACGAAAATGAGAGTAGAATATCGCGCAATTTCACTCATTTGCCCGAAAATCGCATAAAGTCTTCATTTTAGCCTGAAAATGGAGAGAAGTAAAGGCGTTAAACTCAACTTTTCAAAATGCCTCCCCTGCCGAAGATGATGTAAGACGTTATTTCTAAAGTTAAACTTGAAAACTTTTCAAAGGGACCTTTTTACCCGAAATGGGCAAGCACTATAAAAGTCGCGAAATAGATAAAAGGGCATAAGTCACTTTATAGGTTTGCATTTTATGCTTCTAGCCCAAAAGTGGGCAAAGGTAAAGTAGTTAAAGTTTACATTTTGTTCTTCTAGCCCACAAATGAAAGCAAATGAGGGAGGCGTTTAAAACTAAACTTTACAAAACCCTTTTTTAGGCCGAAATTCACGAAAACGCCCAAGAGGCCAAAAAGTTAAAGTTTACATTTGGTTCTTTCAGGCCGAAATCGCGAATCATGTGAAAAGAGTTTAACTTAGATATTTTCAAAACCAACTTGTAGGCCGAAATTGAACAATAGGGCAAAGTCACTATTTCACCAGTAAGCCAAGAAGCCCTAATGAATTCAAAAGAGGTGGCCTTAACTCGAGAAAAAATCTCTCAACTTGCCTAAAGGTCCTGAATTTCCAAAGGAGAAAGCAAAAACATTCAAAAGATACGATACATCTCACAAAGAGCTTCTCGAGCTAGACGTTAAAATTTAATGTTTGATTAATTAAATTAATTTTAATTTTTCAAATTAATTTATTAAAATGAGATTAATTGTTTGCAGGTCGCAGGACGTCATCGCAAAGAACCAAGAGAAGGCCTGAAACGTCAAGGAGCCAGGCGCTGAAAGCTAGAAAAGAAAAAGATGCTGGTGTAATGACCCCTTCTCAAACCTGATCCTTTCTGCAACCGTTGGTCTCTTTCTAGGAAGCTCGGAGGCCAGTCGGAGGGTAAAATTAGGGTTTCCTATTTTTGAGGAGGTCTTTTTGGATGGGTTCATCGTCGGCTTTTTCTGATGGTTCAGAGGGCTTCGCAACGATGTCTTCATCTCAGTTTTTGGAGCAATTTTCAGAATTTACTATTTTTAGTAAGTTCTATTTTTGGCAGGGCTCGCGTGGCATCGGGCAATCTCTACATCCTGTTCAGTTAACTCCAGGAGCATGGTCAGGTTCTAGCTTCAGATTTTGGAGTTGTGTGGTCAAGTAACTTTATTTTAATTAAATAATCATTATAATTATAAAGTTGCTTATCCCCCCTTGGCCTAGTCCAACAACTTAAAAACATCACTTAAAAGGGGGACTTTATGGGTGGCGCCCTCATGGAGGATTTATTTAATATTTTATCCTTGGCCAAAGTCAAAACATGGCGAAAACTTACCAAGGTGATATTTTTATATTATTTCATTTGACTTTTTGGCTAGGTGTGATGGCGCCATGTTGAGGAGGGGATTAGGGTTTGCCTTGGAAATCGAATTAGGGTTTTGAGGAGGCAAGTGAAGCTATTTATTGGAGTCTTGGGAGGATTGAAGGGATCTTTTGGCAGAATTTGTATTTGGGCAGCCGTCTGGCTCTGGACATGCTTCAAGGAATGGAAGCCTTCTAGCATAGGCATCTCTTCTTGCTTGAAAAATAGCAACTAGGGTGATTATATTCTCTATGTAATTGCATTTAGCCGTAGTTTATCATCAGAGTTTTCATTGTAATCATTTAGGCTTATAGTTCATTCAGTTTTCTGCATCTAGAATTCCCGCGACTAATTTCATGTTTTGTTCACAACCAGAAAATACAAAAAAATTGCATTGTGGGTATTAGTTCTTTGTATTTGCCTCACCTAGGCGTTGCATTTCCTAGGGTTTCAGCAAGTTTGGTTAATGCATTTATTTTTAATGACAAATCGTATTTTGCAGCCAGCCGTACCATTTTAAATGCATTGGAAATCGTGCCATTTTTCATTGTGAGGGTTTTGCAGTGTTGTTTGAGTCTTTCGCAGGTTTCCACGTCACCAAGGCATTTTGCAATTAGTTTCCGGAGGAAAGAAGATTGTACGAGGACGAAATGAGCTGTTGGCAGTGATCCATGGGTTCGCGGCTGAATGTGCAGATTTATGTTGAATCAGAAACTCTCTTCTAAAAGGGGAGTTGTGAAAGAATTTCTTTGATTGTACTCTGACCAGTAGTACTGACAGTCTTGAACTGTGATCTTGATTGTAATTGTCAAGCTAACCAAACTTATCTTATCTACCTCCATCCTATGGTAGCTCCTCTCCCTGTTGGGATTGAAAGCACATCCTGGATGTCGAGTGTCTTTTCAATTTCTGCAATCAATTAAATTCAAGCATTTAAGTTTCACTCCGTCATATGGTAGCCCCTATCCGTCTGGAGTGGGTAGCACATACTTGGCGTTGAGTTCCTTACAGTTCTAGATTTTCAGGGACCCTCTGACCAATGCTCGCCATCCCGGCGCCATACTGGTTAGAGTTCTTTGCATAAGCAACTAAGACCCTCTGACCAATGCTCGCCATCCCGGCACCATACTGGTTAGAGTTCTTTTCATAAGCAACTAAGATCCTCTGACCAATGCTCATCCATACGGTGCCATTCTGGTTAGGGTTGCTTCAGCAAATCAAATACTTTTTCTCAGAATTAATTGATCACTCATATAGTTGTTGTAATTAAGTTGATCAAAAATTTCAAAAAAAATTGGCTAGGGATATTTCAGTGGTATCAGAGCCAAGATCCTGCCATCCTGTGAGCAAGTCTGTATATGAGTGACAGAGAAAAAAGATACTGGGCAAGAGAAGATAAGAAGGTTGGGAAACAATTCCAGTTTCATCAACCTCCTGAGGGTCAGACAGCCTCAGAAGTCTTAAGGGCTCACTGGGAATCTTCCGGGGAATCTAACATGGCTGAAGGAGAAAGGTCAATCGGGGGAAATGAGGGGTTCACCCGCAACAGAGATGATAGTGGAAAGGAAAGAGAAAGATCTCTGAGTCCTGGGAAGAGATTTGAAAGGAAGATGGATGCTTTAATGGACATGGTATCCCTCATGATGGGAAGAGTGGGTCAGAACACCACTCCTCAGAATAACTCAGGCCATAGAGGAGAATATAGTGCCTCCAAACCCCAAGATGAACATGCAGGCCGGGTAGTCCCTAATAATACCAACATATCTTCCAGGCCCTTTAAACCCACTTTCCTGGCACCTACAATCAACCAGCCAGATCCCGAGGAGAATGCTTCATTTGTGGAGCAGTTGAGACTCGGTAGAGCAGAGTATGATTCTCTGCCTGATGACATCAAAATGGATATGTCCTATAATGATTTTATGGATCATAAAAGGAAAAACAAAGGACAAGGGAGGTATTATGACCAAAGGAGATCATTCAATCAAGGGGATTTGTACCAAGCTGTCAACAAAGTTATCCTTCCACACTTTGACGGAAGTGAGACTAATTCAGCCCGAGCTTGGATTCAGAAGCTGGATAACTATCTAGCTCTTAGGCCAATGGCAGAAGAAGAAGCGATTAAGTTCGCTACGCTGCACCTGGACGGAGTAGCGCACGAGTGGTGGTACCATGGCCTCATTACTCTTGGTCATCGATCTATCACAACGTATGATGAGTTCACCACTAGGCTCATCGAGAGGTTTGAGAAGAAGGATCCTGAAATCCATTTCAGAGAGCTTGCTCAACTGAGACAATATAGTACGGTCGAGGCCTACATTGCAGAGTTTCAAAGGCTCTCAGTCATGGTGACTGGAATCACGGAAAGGAGACTGGTGATTTTGTTTAGTGAAGGGTTGACAGAACCTCTCAAAGGTTGGATCAAAGCCTTTGACCCTCCATCACTGCAAGAAGCCATGAAAAAGGCAAGGAACATGGAGTGGGCTGCTCCTAAGGCCAAGTTTCAGTCAAATTCCCCCTTTCAGAAAAGGGATAAGGGAAAAAGGCCTCAGCATAGACCACCCTTGAGACCTCAACACCAAGAGTTCAAGAACCGCAATCCAAATGTTACCAGATTGGATCCAGAAACCCTGAATGAACTCAGAAGGAAAGGGTTATGTTTTCGGTGTAGAGAAAAATGGTCTCAAGATCATGTTTGCCAAAAGGGGGTTAAGTTCAATCAGATTGAATATTATTCTGCTGGTGAAAGTGGGTCTGATTTATCCGACCAGCAATCTGATTATGAAGAAAGTGAAGGTGATAGAGCCCCAGAAGAATCTGGAGATGAAAAGGAGTGTGGTGGAGTCTTGGCCCAGCTCTCTAGTTTTCAAAGAAACGAATCATTCAAGGTTCGTGGGATGATCAAAGGGCAGCGAATTGTTGCCTTGATCGACACCGGAGCAACACATAACTTCATTGATGAAGTTGTAGTAGCCAAGAAGGGGCTGCAAACTGAAGAGTTTGAAGGGTTCAAGGTCATGGTTGCAGATGGATTTCATATCTCTTGCACCAAGAAGATTTCAAACATGACCATGCAGTTGGGAAACTACGAAGTCAAGGATGACTTCTACGTAGTACACATTGGGGATACTGATGCTGTCTTAGGTATTCAATGGCTGCGATCTCTTGGAGAGATCTCCTTGAATCTGCAAACTATGGAGTTAAAGTTTCAATCAGATGGGAAGAGAGTAGTTCTAAGAGGCATGTCTAATGGAGGTCCGCGAGTGGTGTCATTCAAAAGAATGGCAAGACTGATCCGTCATGATCAAGTTGAATGGGTTGCCGAATGTATGATCCTCCCTGCAAGTCCCATTGAGGCTAAGCGTGATCAACCTCCTGATATCCAGTCTCTGCTTGCAAAGAAGAGTGCAGTTTTTGCCGACTTGCCTCCTGGACCTCCCCCTGAACGGGGTTCAGAACACATTATAGAGCTCAAGGAAGGAGCTAAACCAGTGATCACAACTCCATACCGGTATCCAAAGAGGCAGAAGGATGAAATAGAAAGGAATATTCAAGAACTCCTGGAGATGGGTTTCATTCGCCCAAGCAAGAGTCCCTTTGCTTCAGCAGTAGTGCTTGTTAAGAAAAAAGATGGGACCATGCGCATGTGCGTGGACTATCGTGCTTTGAATCAAAGCACCATCAAAAATAGATACCCCATTCCCCGAATTGATGAACTCATTGATGAGTTACATGGGGCCAAGTTCTTTTCGAAGATCGATCTGAGGTCGGGCTACCACCAGATTCGGATGAGGGGATCTGACGTGGAAAAGACAGCCTTCAGATGCCACTATGGCCATTTTGAATTCCTAGTCATGCCCTTTGGGTTGACTAATGCTCCAGCCACCTTCCAGTCTTGCATGAACCGTGTCTTTCAGAATCAGTTAAGGAAATTTGTGCTGATATTTTTTGATGACATCCTGATTTACAGCAAGACTTGGGATGAGCACCTTAAACATTTGGAGGTAGTGCTTAGTACCCTAGAGTCAGAAAGTTTGTTTGCAAAAGCTTCCAAATGTGAATTTGGAATGGAGGAGTTATTGTACTTGGGTCACATAATCAGTGCTGGGGGAGTAAAAGTGGATCCGGAGAAAATAAAAGCAGTAATGGATTGGCCACCTCCCGAGAACTTGACTCAATTAAAAGGATTTCTAGGTCTATGTGGTTTTTATCGGAGGTTTGTTAAGGGGTATTCCCAGAATGCAGCTCCTCTTACTGATCTCACCAAAAAGGGGGCCTTTGTTTGGTCCGAAAGAGCTCAAGAGGTGTTTGATAAATTTAAGAAAATCATGAGCTCGTGTCCAGTTCTAGCCATTCCAGACTTTTCCAAACCATTTGAGTTGCAGTGTGACGCATCAGGTGAAGGAGTTGGCGCTGTCCTGATGCAAGACAAACACCCTATCGTGTTTGAGAGCAGAAAATTGAGGGGTGTGGAGAAATCCTATTCAATTTATGACAAAGAAATGCTTGCCATTATGCATGCATTAGCCAAGTTCAGGCAGTACTTGGTGGGAAACAAGTTCGTGGTAAAAACAGACCACAATAGCCTCAAGCATTTTATGCACCAGAAGGATTTAAATGAGAGGCAACAGAAATGGGTGAGTAAGCTGCAAGCTTACGACTTTGACATTGAATATGTCAAAGGGAAAAATAATGTCGTGGCTGATGCTCTCTCCCGACGGCCTCATCTTAGCTCATTGTGTGAGCTTACTGCAGATTGGAGAGACATGTTGCTTGCTGATTATGCCAAAAATCAGTTTGCAACCAGCATTTTAGAAGGTACTTTCCATGATGAGAAGTATCAGGTGGTTGAGGGATTGATTCACTATAAGGGAAGAATCTTTTTGGTGGCTGATTCTAAGCTCAAAAGAAAGATCCTTGTGAATTTTCATGACATCCCAGTTGCTGGCCATCAAGGTTTTTTTAAGACCTATAGGCAGATCCGCGAAAGGTTTTCTTGGAAAGGTCTGAAGAAGGAGGTGCAACGCTATATTCAGGAATGTCCTGTTTGTCAAGCGAATAAGAATGAGCATACATTGCCCGCCGGATTGCTGCAACCACTTCCCATTCCCAATCAAAAATGGGAAAGCATTTCAATGGATTTCATCACTGGGCTGCCCAAGGCCCAAGGGAGGGATTGCATTTACGTGGTGGTTGACAGATTAACTAAGTTTGCTCATTTCTTTGCCATTACTAGTACTTTTTCTGCAGCCCAAGTTGCAGATTTATTTTTTCGAGAAGTGTTTAGGCTTCATGGATTGCCAAAGAATATTGTAAGTGATAGGGACAGTAAGTTCCTAAGTACATTTTGGCAGGAAGTCTTTAGAATGAGTGGTACTGTGCTAACTCCAAGCACAAGTTATCACCCCCAAACTGATGGGCAAACTGAAGTTGTGAACAAGTGGCTGGAAGGCTACTTGAGAAATTATGTGTCAGAGCAGCAGAAAGCTTGGGTTAAGTGGCTGCATATAGGCGAGTATTGCTACAACTCTACCTATCATATGTCAATCAAAATGTCTCCCTTCTTGGCACTTTATGGGTATGAAGCACCCAGCTTTGCAGATTTGGTGTTTGGGGATAGCAAAGCCCCTTTAGCCAAGGATTTATTGCAGCAGAGTCAAGACATAATGAGGTCCTTAAAGGATAATTTGCAGATTGCACAGAATCAGCAGAAGTTATATGCTGATCAGAGACGGGTAGAGCGTTCTTTTGAGGTTGGGGACATGGTCTACCTCCGGTTACAACCTTATAGACAGTCTACTCTCAAGAAGAGTGGAGCTGAGAAGCTGAAACCGCGCTTCTATGGACCATTTAGGGTCATCAGGAAGATTGGGGCTGTAGCTTATGAATTAGAGCTACCTTCAGATAGCAGAGTGCATAACGTCTTCCACGTGTCTCGCCTCAAGAAGGCACTTGGACACAATGTGGTTGCTTCTTCACAGTTGCCACCGTTGGACGAAGAAGGACTATTGATTTTAGTTCCCGAGGATATACTTGATGTCAGAGAACGTTCTTTGAGGAATAGAACTGTCAGAGAATATTTAGTGAAGTGGAAGAACCTACCTTTGGAGGATGCAACATGGGAAAATGATGAGATATTGCAGCATCCTGGGTTGCGATTGCTTGAGGGCAAGCAATCTTGGGGAGGGCGGACTGTAATGACCCCTTCTCAAACCTGATCCTTTCTGCAACCGTTGGTCTCTTTCTAGGAAGCTCGGAGGCCAGTCGGAGGGTAAAATTAGGGTTTCCTATTTTTGAGGAGGTCTTTTTGGATGGGTTCATCGTCGGCTTTTTCTGATGGTTCAGAGGGCTTCGCAACGATGTCTTCATCTCAGTTTTTGGAGCAATTTTCAGAATTTACTATTTTTAGTAAGTTCTATTTTTGGCAGGGCTCGCGTGGCATCGGGCAATCTCTACATCCTGTTCAGTTAACTCCAGGAGCATGGTCAGGTTCTAGCTTCAGATTTTGGAGTTGTGTGGTCAAGTAACTTTATTTTAATTAAATAATCATTATAATTATAAAGTTGCTTATCCCCCCTTGGCCTAGTCCAACAACTTAAAAACATCACTTAAAAGGGGGACTTTATGGGTGGCGCCCTCATGGAGGATTTATTTAATATTTTATCCTTGGCCAAAGTCAAAACATGGCGAAAACTTACCAAGGTGATATTTTTATATTATTTCATTTGACTTTTTGGCTAGGTGTGATGGCGCCATGTTGAGGAGGGGATTAGGGTTTGCCTTGGAAATCGAATTAGGGTTTTGAGGAGGCAAGTGAAGCTATTTATTGGAGTCTTGGGAGGATTGAAGGGATCTTTCGGCAGAATTTGTATTTGGGCAGCCGTCTGGCTCTGGACATGCTTCAAGGAATGGAAGCCTTCTAGCATAGGCATCTCTTCTTGCTTGAAAAATAGCAACTAGGGTGATTATATTCTCTATGTAATTGCATTTAGCCGTAGTTTATCATCAGAGTTTTCATTGTAATCATTTAGGCTTATAGTTCATTCAGTTTTCTGCATCCAGAATTCCCGCGACTAATTTCATGTTTTGTTCACAACCAGAAAATACAAAAAAATTGCATTGTGGGTATTAGTTCTTTGCATTTGCCTCACCTAGGCGTTGCATTTCCTTGGGTTTCAGCAAGTTTGGTTCATGCATTTATTTTTAATGACAAATCGTATTTTGCAGCCAGCCGTACCATTTTAAATGCATTGGAAATCGTGCCATTTTTCATTGTGAGGATTTTGCAGTGTTGTTTGAGTCTTTCGCAGGTTTCCACGTCACCAAGGCATTTTGCAACTAGTTTCCGGAGGAAAGCAGATTGTACGAGGAAGAAATGAGCTGTTGGCAGTGATCCATGGGTTCGCGGCTGAATGTGCAGATTTATGTTGAATCAGAAACTCTCTTCTAAAAGGGGAGTTGTGAAAGAATTTCTTTTGATTGTAATCTGACCAGTAGTACTGGCAATCTTGAACTGTGATCTTGGTTGTAATTGTCAAGCTAACCAAACTTATCTTATCTACCTCCATCCTATGGTAGCTCCTCTCCCTGTTGGGATTGAAAGCACATCCTGGATGTCGAGTGTCTTTTCAGTTTCTGCAATCAATTAAATTCAAGCATTTAAGTTTCACTCCGTCATATGGTAGCCCCTATCCGTCTGGAGTGGGTAGCACATACTTGGCGTTGAGTTCCTTCCAGTTCTAGATTTCAGGGACCCTCTGACCAATGCTCGCCATCCCGGCGCCATACTGGTTAGAGTTCTTTGCATAAGCAACTAAGACCCTCTGACCAATGCTCGCCATCCCGGCGCCATATTGGTTAGAGTTCTTTTCATAAGCAACTAAGATCCTCTGACCAATGCTCATCCACACGGTGCCATTCTGGTTAGGGTTGCTTCAGCAAATTAAATACTTTTTCTCAGAACTAATTGATCACTCATATAGTTGTTGTAATTGAGTTGATCAAAAATTTTAAAAAAAAATTTGGCTAGGGATATTTCAGCTGGAACGCGCTGCAGGAGCGCGAGAACAACCGAGCATTGGGAAGCATGCCGTTGAACAAAGCTGAAGTCCATCGGGACCAAAGACCAAAGAACACTCTGAATGTGGCAAGTCTATGCGTTCTCAGGAAAAGTGCACAGCTGGATTTAATTCCAAGAATTCAGTTTTAACAACTGAAATTGTTTTATTGTAAAACTGTTTGTGGGCCCCACTCAGATATTTTGAAAGAAAGGGGAAACAAGTCAGTTGTGAACAGTTATGTCCAACTACCGAATAGATTCAAATTAAATGCCAAAATAGTTGTGGGTAGTTGAGATAGTGGTTGGATAGATGACTGAGAGTTTAATGGGAATGGGCTAAGGCTGCCCACTTCTGGAAGGCAGGTCAGGACCCTTGGATGCAGTCCATCCTAGCCTTCAATTCAATATTGTAAAGATCTATAAAAGGCCTTTCTTTTGTAAAGGGTTAGACTCTGGTTAGAATTTTTAGCAGTTAGAGTTAGAATAGGTTAGATCTTAGCAGTAGCATAGAGATGCTACAGAAATTGTTGTAATACGCAGCTGAAATCAATATATAGACATTGATTTGGTGTTTATTGTCTTGTTTTCATCCTATTTGCATGGTTTCTTTCAGCATTTTAGATAGATCTTTTTGTTTTGGGTGTGCAGGTATTTGATAGATTCAGGCTCATACCATTGAGGATATACTGATTGTGTATCCTTTTGTATGGTTAACCTGAGCCTTTAATTGTGCTTAGTTCAATTGCAGGTGTCTGTCTAGGTTGCGGCAGAATTGGGTGCTTAGTCGTGCGTTTGTAGTCTAAAAATCTTCCAAGTCCCTTTGAAGATTGCACCGTTCCTGCAAGGTTGTGAGCTATTCTGGCCAAGCAAGGATTGGTTATGTTGAATCCGTCTACCTGCATACCAGTCTTGTTAGTTTTAGATTTCCTATCCCTTCCCTTTTGATTTTATTTCGCAATCCAAGAATCGCAGAAGACCATCTAGTTGCAAAATCGTAACACCTTGTGCTCCCAGCAAATCACATCAATCACTGAGTAATCCTGCAGTCAAGACCTAAGAACCGAAATATTGAGGTCATCCCCATTGATCAAATTAACACAGCATTAGGGATTTCCTTATCTCAAGAGAGGATAGGATTCTTAGCATTTCTATTCTACGTTGGCCGGATGGAGTTGTAAGTTCCGCGATTTTAGACACGTCAACAAGTGGTCCATTGGCCTATTCCGGAGACTCGTAGGCTATTTGGAAAGGAGAATTAGGGTTTCCAACTTTTGTGGACTTCTACACGAGCTTTTTAGGATTTACCAGGAGGGAATTCTTCAGTTCTGTCTATGGTTTCCTTCTGGGTTTTTCATGAGCTCCAGGGCGGCATAGCATGCATTTGATTCTTTGGTGAAGTGAGAAGTTACTATTTTTAGTAAGTTAGGGTTTGGCTGTTTGGATGATGTTTTTTGGAGGAGTATTCCATGACTTACTATTTTTAGTAAGTGGCAGTATTGAGCATTTCTATTTTTAGTTGTTTGGATAGGGTCCTGATCCTACAGCAGTTCAATGGTCTTCATTGCTCAGCTTCATCCTGGATTTTGTTGATAATCAGTATTGGAGTCATAAGTGATTTAATTAAATATTATTTCTTTATCCTAAGGTTTAATATTTAATTATTTTTATTATTTTGTTACTAATTAATGACATTGGGAATTGTGCATAACATTATTTCTCCCAAGTTTGCTAGGCGAATTATGTGTGTCATGAAGGGGGACGCCAAAATTGAATAAGATTTTATTTTATTTGATAAAGTTTATGCTATGTCAAAAATCGTGGTCCCTGTTGGCTAGGCATGGTTTTGACTTGAAGAATGGCGCCATTCTTAGGTCCACTTTGGTAAATGAAATGCAAATTGGAGAGGTGAATTTGGGAGCATTTAAATTTGAATTTCAAAGCGAAAAATCTATAAATACAGGTGCTTGGCCTCCCATTTGATATCTTATGAAATTGCATCGTTATGCTGCCAGTTTGGCAATTGAAATCTGAGCTTCAAAGTGTGGCTTCCTAGCTAAGTCTCAGTTTCGTACTTGGAAGATAGTACCTAGCTGTGTTCTTGTAATTCCAATGTTGTCAGTGAGTGCTTTGCAGATTGTGGAGTGTTTTGTGTGGGATTGGAATGTTTTCTTGTTGTTGGTTGTGGAGTTGCTGAAACCATATTTTGCTCGTACCTCTTGGCCAGGCGATTCTATCATTCTGGGTATTTTCTCTTTGGATTTCTATGTCCTCGGCAATGGCAATTGTAAGTTTTCAGCACTAAACTTTGAGTAATCAAATTTATTCTGCAAATCGAACTTCCCAGCCTGGCGCCATTCTTGTGTGGGCATTTTGGAAGCAAGATGTGGTAAATGGGGTATATGGAGCTCACTTTTCTAATTGTAATTGGTCATTTTCAATATATAAGCAGTTTGGGAGTTTGGGGGGATGTTAGGTGTGAGTAGTGAGTGATTTTTATGCATTTTAGTGTGTCTTGGTGTTGTTGGTTGTGCATTTCAGTTTGCTGTCATAAAATTACAGATTTCCAGAAGTTGGTGTTTGGGTGTGCACTTCGTAGTGTGAGTAGATTAGTTGTTTTGGGGGTGATTTGGGTGAGTTTGGAGAGAGAAATGAGCATTTCACAGTTTCTTGAAGTTGTTGGTCTGCGTGTTACTGATCCTAGGATTTCATAATTTCATGTTGAAGAATCTTTTGGGAGTTAGTAACTGTTTGAAGATATTTATCAGCATTGGACAGCATTACTTCTCTATTCTATCTCTCTATTTTATATTGTAAGGTTAAGTAGTAGTACTACAAACCAATTCTGAACTATAAGCATACCCACTGAACAATTGGAAGAGGCAGGGTTGCCGCCTATTTTTTGGTATTTGTAACTCAGTCCTCCCACTGAATAAGTGGTCGAGTGATAAGTTTTATGTATTGTCCTCCCGCTGAAATATGCGGTAGAGTGATAGCTTTATGTAATGTCCTCCCGCTGAAATACGTGGTAGAGTGATTGAGTTTTAGTTTCTTGTTGTTTCCCTTGGCTGGTTTACCACCAAGAAGTTTAGTTTCTATCCTGCTGGATAAGCAGAAGGGGCTGGCTTGCCACCCATGCTTTGTAATTTCAGTTTGGTTTATGGTGCTAACGATCCCCAAAACACCGTATGCTCTCACCCTCCCAGACTGGGCTCTCAGTGAGCAAAAGGTGGAAGGGTTCCCTTTCAGTTGTTTGGATTATTTCTCTAACCTTAACGGGTTATGGTGTTTGCTTTGTAATTCTTATTGCTAAAAACAAAAAGAATTATCAGGGATATTACACTGACCACTTCTCTTCTTTCAAATTTTGTGAAATTGATCTCAAATGCATTTAAAGCTCCTCCTTTGTTCTAAAAAATATCAAAATGTCATCTAAATATACAATTACAAACTTACAAAAGAATGAAGGAGCATGATTAACCTAAAACACATGACCAGCTATTCGTACAATCCTACCTTCTCCATATCTGGTGATACCCACACTTCAATTCAATTTTTGTATAAGATCTAGCTCCACTTAAACAATCCGTTAAATCATCTATAGAGCAAATCAGTTTTTATTTTATTCTTCATCCTCTTTAAGTTCTAACACTGCTAGTACAGCCAACGGACTTAATCTTTCTCTTATCAATCCTTTGCCAATAACTCCTAAACTTGTCTATTCACCTCTTTATCTTCCATGGGTGTCATCCAATATGCTGTCTTGTTTAGTAAGCTAGCTCCTAGAATCAAGTCCGTGTGGTGACTAAGGCTTTTCATATGTGGCAACCCATCTGGTAATTCCTTTGGTAATATTTTTGCATATTCTTCCAATTCCTACTTCACTTCTAGTGGAAATTCCTCAACCTTATCCACTATCCTACCTTCCACGAGACTTGGAATAAAAGCATAAAATTCCTTCTCTTTTCTCATATCCTTCACAAATTTGTTTCTGGAAACCAAGCACACTCTTGGACTGTTGTCTGCTACTTCCCTATCCTTTTATGGACTCAAAGTATACTATTTTCCATCCTTTACAATGGTATACATGTTCTTGCTTCCATCACATACCTTTTCTATCAAATTGTTGCAATTCACCCAATAGGACATGACAAGCATCCATGGACATTACATCACACATAATTTCATCCTTTTAACTACCAATCTGAAAATTAACTAAACACCACTCACCAAAAGTTGATGTCCTTTCTGTAGCCACAAAACCTTGTACAGTTTGTCTTCTTGATCTTTTTCAATTGACTTTTTCTGCCATTTCTTGAGAGACTGAATTATCAATGCCTCATCTATCCACGATCCCCTCGCAGCGCTCTCCACCTAACTTACACAAACAGTCTTAAATGAGTTTCTTCTTTGCACTAGTTCTTGCTTCTTCCTTTCTGCTTTCAACAACACCCTCTTCAACATTAATGATTATCCTTATTCCAATTCCTTTGTATGTTTGGGCGAAGCCTCACTTTCTTCATCTGCCTGTGCAACACAATTTCTTGCATCATTCACTCATAAAGAGTCATTCCATTGTACCTATGGTCGCTCAAATGCCTTGTGACCAACTTCTCCACATTTATAGCATGTGCCAATAAATCCCCCTCTACTTCTATAATAACCTCTTCCTCTCAAGGAGTCTTTGGATCCTCAATTAATTTGTAACGAAAATATTTCTCCGTCTTCAATATCCAGTCTATAAATTCTTTGGATTTAAACTACCACTGTGGAAAAAGTTATACAATATTGGTTTATTACTTATCTTTGAAATTGCCCTTAAAAATCTATTTCCAATTCTCAATCTTCTACTTCCTCCTCAACTTCACTAACATTTTCTGCTTGGACTTCTCTCTATTGTGTTTCCTCCATTGCATCCAACCTTCTTGTAATCCTCTTAACATTTATGCTATATCAGAAATTGTTGGTGCTCTCTACCTTCCTCAATGTGCCATGTCTTCTTCCAAGCTTTCTACAACTACAAGTCTTCTTCCTCACTTTACAACAACAAATTTTCTTAGAGCCTCTCTTAACACAGCCTAGTAATAGCTTTGATACCACTTGGTGCAATTCTAAACTACGGGTTTTAATTACAAACTACCCAATCTAGTAGCCCTAAATACACATCAACAAACTCAAAAAATTTGGAGGCAGAAACAAAATGACAATACTAAATTAAACCTTTATTGGCTTATACATTCAAACAAAATGTTTCAAGAAATTGAATCTTTTCTATGACAGCCTATTCACATATACAATGCATTTTTAAACTAATATTCTACATACACAAATCTGCAACATTAACCTTCACTTGTTCACTGCTTTCTTCCTATAGCTTTTGTTGGGTCATAAAATTGCGGCCCACACTCCTAGAGATAAAAATTCGCTTTGGGGTCAAGGAAATGTCATCCTAAAGGGGAATTGATCAATTCATCAATATAATGTAACGGATTGAAGGCCAACTGTTGAGAGTAGATAATATATCCTTCACTTCGGGCTCAGCTAAACCTAGAAGGGTCTTCTTAGAGGTATTCTCTAATAGGATTTTCATTTAATCACAACTACGAATAAACAAATTGAAAGTGTGGCAATAGTATCCGTTGTTTGCTTGGCCCCAAAGGTTATCACTAGAGCAAAGACTAACCTACCACACATAAAACCTTTATTAAGATGATATTAACATCATTGCATAGATGCAAGCTACAGGTATGCAATACATGATTCCTTAGAACAAGAACTCTTATGACTCACTAAAGATGCTTCCCTAGACGAATCACTGAATCATGAGATGCATACAAATGACTAATCCTACTCATAAGCTACTGGTGAAAGATGCTCTTCATTTTGAGTGTATAGTGGGTCATAAACTAAGACTGATGCCATATACATCTGGTTATAAAGCCAAGATTTACCAAGTGAAACAACACATTGAAATCACAATGGAATATAAACTATTCAATTACATATTTTATATATATGGTATTAAACAACTAAACATACTTAATATACCCTTCCCAAAATCTAAAAGCCCATATGTAATAAAGATGAGACCATTACAAAGATAGTAATGACTTAAAATGTTACGACATTTGTCAAATATTTATTACAATCATATCAACAAATGTAACAAGAGGAAACTATTGTCATTTTATGACACCCTTGATCCGTCAATGAGAACCGATCAGAGATATGTTCCATGGACCAACGCTACCCCAACTGATCAAGCGCTGAGTTAAGAAATCAAGGAAATGTTTAAGTGTTCTCTTGTCATGAGGCGGACTTCAGGCCTTCTCCCTTCACCCTTGCATCTTGCCTTCGCACCTTGAAGTCCATTGGTCCTTTCTCCTTCCCTCTTCCTTCTTAGGAACTCCAGATTTCAGGTTTCAAGAAACCAATCTACCTCTCCTCTTTTTGGGAAGAGGTATCCTGTCTCTTGAATCCCGAAACCTAGACTTCCCTTCCTTTCCAGATTTCAGGTTTCGGGGAACCAATCTACCTCTTCCCTTTTTGAGAAGAGGTATCTGTCTCCCCAAACCCCAAAACGTGGACTCCCCTTCCTTTCCAGATTTCAAGTTTCCGGGAACCAATCTACCCTTTCCCTTTTTGGGAAGAGGTATCTTGTCTCCTCGAACCCAAAATCCGAAGTCCTATCTCCTCCCTCTCATCCCTTCAGACTCCAGGGTTCCCGACTCCTCTCCCTTTGCAGCGTTTACCTGAAGGCCCAATGCCCAACCTCCAGTGACTACAACACTTCCAGATAACATGATCAACACTCAAAGCTCTTAATGCTCCACCAACTCCTGCGACTTGTCTACTTTCATTCATGACAAAGGCGCATTTAATGTTTTTTACAGGATTGCCATCAAGTGGAGACCAACACCATGCTTATTTATGATTACTTGATGCCCTTCATGTCAGGTCTGTATGCTCCGGCTTTGGAATGTCAGGCAATCTACCTTCTAGAAATACTTTTCTTCTTGGGATTGCCTTGTCAGGGTATGGATGGGTTTCTTGCATGCACAACCATGTCAGATCCATGCACTTCCATACCTTCTCAGTCTGGCACTCTACTGTGTACGCCAAGGGTAGGGTTTCCCCTTCTTGACCATTGGTGCCTTCTTTGTGGCCAGTTTGCTATATATAGGCTATTAAGCCTCATTGTAAAGGGTTCTCTCCCTACTAGCTTGAGATACTCTCTTCTCTTTCACTTCTCTTGAATATTTTTATATTTTCTTGCGTTTCTGCAATTGTAAGTTTGGCCTTGGCCTAAGAAAGAATTGAAATCATCCTTCTTGCCTCTCTTCGACTTATGCATGTTGTGTATGTCTTCTTACCTTCATGATAAGATTGCGTTTTGTGGCTTTCTCTCACATATGTTGTGTTAACAAGTGTGACTTGTGGGAAAATTTCTCCCCTTTTGACATTCAACAAATTCTAACATGCATACATGCGTTTGGGGTCATTCATGCAACTGAAGTTTGTGCATCTCCAAGGTATTTCAATTGATTCCTTTTGTCATCTTGGGGTGGGGAGAGAAACATCTCTTATCTTGGTGCATCACCTCCTTTCATTTATTGCATTTCCTTCTTCCCTTTTCTCCTACAAGCTATTAGAATAGGTTTAGAAGTGGAATTTGAAGTGTTGAGTTGGTTCAACACCTAGACCTGGATTGAGAAGGAGGTCGGCCTTCTCCAGAGATTCAACCCCCTTGCGCAAGGTCCCACATTTTGGGGTTGTTTCCATGTTTCACAGGATTGCTAAGTTGATAGCTCAACAAGGGTGCAAGCTTTTGTGACGACAAGAACCTAATGCGAGAATACATGTCACAATTCATCACATAGAAACTCCCTGAAGATCTACAAATGTCCAAAGAGATATTTGGTTATCATTTGGTTTTAGACATCAATAAACAATATGGCAACCTCTTTGTGATTTACAAAACATGTTGCTTTTTATCCGTCAAACAAATAAGCATATATAGCACTTTATTTGATCATCGAATTGCTTGTGGAATTCCACTAATAATTAGAGATCATAAATGAAGCTGAAATCCCACAAAATCCACAAGATGGACAATCTAAAACAAGCATGAGAACCATTGGGAGATAGAACTCAACCATCTCATTAATGACAACATGGTCACCCTCATCTTCCACCATTGAAATTGCATGTGTATCAACACCCTTGAGATGGATAATGGTGTTTAGGCAAGAAAATCCTCTTGGAGTAGTTGCAAGAATCAAATCAGGTTACTAATGGCATCCCAGGAAGATCTAGGGAGTGGTTGAGGCAAACAAGAGGAAATGTGGGGATAAGATGCAGGATTGGAGATTAGAAATGGACATGGGGAAGAAAGACTAGAATTCCATCGAAACTTCACAAAAAAATAAAGTGGGCAAATGAAGAGCTTGGAAGAAATGCAGGAAAAAGATGTGAAATTAGAGATCAAGATACAAGTCTGTATGGAAAATTGGGTCTTAAAGTAAACTAGAATGCCACATAGGAAGAAACAAACAAAAAAAGCATTGGGAACCTTTGTGGGAATTCAATGCAAAAGTGGAAGTCTATATGGGACATTGAAATGGAAATCCAAAAGTCCATTGAAAATCTGCAAGAAAAGGATAAGCAAGAAAAGACAAAAGGACGGGAGGTGAAAAGTTTCATTGCAGGACTAGAGATGAGAATTGGACATGGGGATGGAAGTATTGAAGTCCATCAAAACTCCACAACAAGACGAAAGGATGTCGAAATGTATGGGCGAGATGGAAGAAATCTTTCATAACTCTGCATATGGGATTGGAATGGATGTAGGAAAACAATGTGGAACTTGTGAAGGGAAGTGGAGGATGAAGTGGAGGAAGTTTAGAGGTCTAGACTTACAACAAGAATTTGCAAAAATGGAACTGGTAGAAATGTGGGAAATGATTGAGGAACAAGAGATTTTGATGTCCAAAGATAGAGGGGAAACAAATGAAGTCTATTGGAAACCCACAAGTCTGCAAAACACTAAAATGGTAAATTACAAGGAATGACCAAAGGCCGAAAGGTTGAGAGATTTGGAGATGGACAAGGATTGGAAGAATTTTATACAACCTCCGCAAGTCCACAAGAAGGAAACAAGGAAGCGCAAGGGTTGCAGGAATCAGGTGCCGAGAAGGACGGAAGGTTGAGAAATGGAAAGGAAATGGAAGAAGTTTGGATGAACTCCAAACTTACAAAAGAGAAACAAAGAATGCAGGGTTGTAGACAAGACAAAAGGTTGGGAGGTGAGGACAAGGAAGAAAAAGTCCAAAAGTCTGTCAAAAACCTCTAAATTGATGGAATGAAGGAAATGAAGAGTGGAAAGAACCCAATACACCTTGTAGAATTTATATGCAAGTGTGACAATTAAGATGAGGTTGGACAAATAGAAGATGTCCGGCAGTCCACCGAAACTCCACAACTTTGCAAAAAAGGTAGAAAATGACCAAAACACTTAACTTAGAACTTTCTAGCACTTTTACAACTTCCAATAGCTAATAGCAACATAGGAGATGATGAGGAACAACACTTAGACAAATTTGACTAAGGGAAATCCATTTAAATATTCCTCAAATTGATCATAGGTGATGAGAAAAATGGAGCCAAATGCATAAAGGAGCTAGAACTGAAGCAAATTTTGGCACTATCAAATTGAGTCCCAAAAGTTTCTATTCATATTCACTGAAAGCCTTCACATGCTCTATGTTTAGGAACTGTAAAATATTATTTTTTTAATCAGCAACATCAATCTAAAACTTTAGCATTCCTTGTTTCCATTTCTCTCTCAAACCTGTTCTCTATCAAATTTCAATCAGTTTCCCCCTGTCTCTCTCTTGCAATATATTCTTTCTTTTTCCTATTCCTCTACTAACCCTTCGCATTCCCCTATTTTGTTCTCACCGTTATCCCCTTGAGATGTCTCCATGTGACCGACTACAATAAAACAACTATTTTAGTCCCTACCAATAATCAATCATTTTGTCCTCCAGAATTTTCCCACACATTCTGCCACAAGTCATAACCTCCATGATATCTAAAGCAATCAAGAAAAAGGCACATAGACTCAACACCAGAAATCAGGAAAGTTTGTTGTCAAAGCTTATTAAATTGCACTTAAAACTAGCAATAATTTCATGAAATCAACTTACTCTGCTGTAATATCCCCGTTAATTTTTTTCACAAAGTTACATTCAACACAACACTTGCTAATGTTAGGAAATGAAAACCAAATGCTGTTGAAAGTAACCCTCCACTTTCTGATCACCGAGAGCCCAATCTGGGAGGGTGAGAGCATACAGTGTCGAGGGGATCATTAGATGCCAATATCTGAAAATGATTACAATCTTCGGGCGGCAAGCCAGTCCCTTCCGCTTATACAACGGGATATTAAAACAATGCAATCACTTGGCGGTAAACCAGCCAAGGACAAGCCAAAGAACTAAAGAATGCAATCACTCAACCGCTTGTGCAACGAGAGGACAAGAAGTGGAAATTAATATCAACTCCACCGCTTATTCAGCGGGAGGACAGTATTGAAAACTCAGGATAGGCGACCAAGCTAGCCTCTTCCACTTATGCAGTGGGAACCCAATAAGAAATCTGAAAGATAGTTGTCAGTACTACTAATCAGCTTTACAAATTCATTACAATGATTTTTGAATATAAGAAATATTACTAATCTAAGATAGGCAGCTAAGCCAGCCTCTTCCACTTATGCAGTGGGACAGCAAAAAGCCAAGATGTTGTTGTTAGTACTACTAACCAGCATTACAATAAATATCAAATTTGATAATCAAGTGCTTATTATGAGCTGACAACTGCAACAACACCTCCAGTCATCACCTAACCACCCAATCTACTCACACTCTCAAAAACACACCCAAAATCCAACTTTCGAAAATCTGATATATATGACAGCAGGCTGGAAATGCATAACCAGCAACACTAATCCACACCAAAAATCTCCTAACTCACTCAAAACCCACTCAATTCACCCAAGAACACACCCAAACCAACAACAAGCATTGAGCGACCAAGTACGAACTGGGAAACAGCAGCAATATGACCCCAAACACTCAACACGCAACCCAAAGCACTCCCAGCATAAGGCGTTTACAGCAGAAAACTTCGACTTGCATAATAAAATTCAATACTCCAAGAAAACCAACGAAAACTTACAAGATGAATTGTCCATGACATAGGAGATGAATGAGCAAATACCCAGAATGGCCTAACGCACACACAAGGAGCTACGAACGAAAACACGCTTCAGCACACACCGCAACCAGCAACATGAACACTCAGAAAAAAAACTCCAAAATATCTGAATCTGACACACAAATCTGCAATATTGTTCCTCAAATCTACTCCTCTGGATGAAGAGCAGTCACAAGCTCAATTAGTTGATGTATTGCAAGCAAGAAACCAAGCGGTAGCTAGGAGGTATGCATTCCCCGAAGCTTCACTCCAAATTTTGGCAGCACTTCGTTATAATTTTCTTCATAGATCATGAATGAGAAGCCCAACCCTCTCATTTATAGATTTTGAAGGCTCAAATTCAAATTCAAATTCAAATTCAAATGCCTCCAAATTCGCCCAAATCACATGTCATTTCATTCCACTCACATTTGGCGATTTATTTCATTTCATTTCATTTCCTTCAAGTATATGGCACCCAAGATGAAAATCCACCACCTAGTCTTCAAGTTCAAACTTTTCCCTTGGTCCACACTTTGCAACATAAAAACATTATAACTTAAGCACATTTTCATCCATATCGCCACTTTTGATAAATATAATGCTTAAAAAATAATATTCATGAAATTGCACTTTGGCATCCAAAAAGAAGGTGAAATAATTTGCCCAAAAAGACTTAGGACAAAATTAATATATACTCCCTTCCTAAGTCGTCCATCCATAATATAATCAAATATTAATACCTCATGCCTAAGGTATTAATATATTAAAAATACCTTCTCCTCAAATATCAATTATTGCCAAATTGAGCCGGAGACTGAAGTGCTGGAAATCACCAAAACTGAACTGAGTTGGGGCTCTATACTGAACTGCTAAAAATAGTCATCTAAGTGAATACAAGATCCTGCCAAAATAATACTGCCAAAAATAGCCACTGAGTTGAGCTACAAAATCCTTGCCAAGAATAGCACCAAAAAATGTTGGAAGACCAACTACTCAAATTGACTTGCCGGAAATAGCCATCTGAATAGGCCTGCTGACATCCTGCTAAAAATAGAATTGCTAAAAATAGTACTTACTAAAAATAGTAAGCGTTTCCAAAGTGATTTTAACCACATTCTGAGCAACCCTTGCACTTACTAAAAATAGTAAGTCTGGAAAAAGTCACTCGATGCAAATGCATGTCGAACCATCCTGAAGCTCTCTGAAAACCCAGAAGGAATCCAGAATACAAACTATCAAACTCCCACATATACCCCCTGAAAACACCAAAGAATCCTCCTAGAAAATAGGAAACCCTAATTCTCCTTTCCAAATAGCCTACGGGTCTCCGGAATAGGCCAATGGACCATTGAATGCACATCACTGAGAAGGGGACATTACATCTGCTGAAGGTAAAAGCAATCAATTTTCCATACGTCAATGTTAGCTCAGCAAGAGACTAGAAGGAACTCCTTTAAATCAGCAATCTACAACTGGCAGATTTTTATAGGTTAAAGCATTTTTTTATGATCTTCAAATTTGTGCAAGGTATTCATGAGGTTCTTGTCGCCAGTTTATTGCAACCAGATTTAATGAAAGATACATTTGTAGCTACTTTATTCTTGATTGAAACAACACTCTAATGTATTCTCAACACCACTCTCAATAATTTAAAAGCACAAATCATAAAACTTCCTGTAGCACTTCATAAAATAAGTCCAAAGCCACGAATAACCAACAACAAATACACACAAAACTTAACAAGAAAAAGAAACATAGCTCTTGAAATGTTTTTGGGTTGTGAAGGATTGCACATGAGCCCGAATATCCCAACATCACCTTTACGATCAAGCTGGCTACTAAGATGTTAAGAAAAATGAAATCAGGTTATCATGGTCCAAGTGAGAACTATAGTCAAGGAGAGCTATAACAAATCTTCAATTAAACTATTAAGTTCTTTATCATGAATATAATTGATAAATAGCTTGCACCGTAAGAAATATCAAATATAGCACCACTCCTACAACAGAACAAGTTGATCTGAAACTGGAGGACTGCACTTATGAGGGAAAATGCGTAGTGGCATTTACATCTCTCAGATCCAAACAGCTAGATTTAAGGACAAATGAATCTGCACTATATGTCATGATAGATGGTTGTCTTGTGCTAGTGAATGTGACCTGAAATATAACGCTACTATATAATGCTGAGAGTAACCTGAGAATAGGAAAAGTTTAGGACAATGGTGATTGATTGATTATTTTATATTAGGTCTTGATCTCTTCCATCTCACTCTGTTTTTGATGCATTATCAGAGCTTTATCTAAACTTATGGAGATCTGTACCAAAAAAGGAGGGATTCTCCATCAATAAGTAGGTTATCTAGCATTAGTGATTTTAGTTTTTGCCATTTGGTTTGAAATCAATTTCTAGTGTTATCTTCCCAAAGCCACAAGATAAAGGAGAAGAATATGTGTTAGCATATTTGCCACACAAATGCATGACTGTCAGATCATTTCATGTTGAAATAAATTAAAGATTCTCTGTTGTTGCTTATTTTTTATCGAGAGTTAAAATGCTAAACAAATTGAAGGCAAGTTTATAAACATTAGAAAATAAATTAAACCAATCTTCTGCAAATTTATGATATATACCTTGTCACTTATTGTATCTTGTACAACCACTACATCATTGGAAATACAGCTGATAATTTCTCCTGTGCTAGCATTTGTATCAAAATAACTAACATCTTGGCTCAACACAGATTTCAAATATCGCATTCTCATGCGAGCTGATTGCCGTTCCCCTGTTTGCATCCAACATGATATCTCTGGAGAAAATGAAACAATTAGTCAAATTGTTTAGCCACTAAATGGTTGCTTATGTACTTGTACAATAGGTCACCTAAAAGAATAGCTAGTTTATAAATGGTGCAAACAATGTATTCCATTAATGTATGTCTTTTACATTCCAAGCATCAACGTCTAAATTATGAATATGTTAATCTAAATAGGGTGCCCAAAACCCTTCAGTGATTTGCTTTTATATACTTGCAAAAATATCCAGACCAACAAGCCCTTATCAAACCATCTGGAGATGAAATATTGTATCAAGATTGAAACATACCAAGCCATGCTGCTGCCATGATGACAAGTCCCAAGTACAAGAAGTGGAGAGCATGCTGCAAAATTTGTCAGACAAATTAGGATATTGTGCCCAGTCTTCAGCTTAAAAAAATATATTGAAGTGTCCTCCCCTCAGCCTCACCAAGAAATACAATAATTTGACTAAAAAAATAAGAAGTCAACAATTCACAATGCATTACATAATCAATATTTTTGTATACTAGCTCAGATATTACATAATCAATATTTTTGTATACTAGCTCAGATATCTTAAATATATCTACCTGAAAAACATACAGAAATAATCTTGAGGTGCCTAACTTGGATTTTTCAGTTTGGTGTGAAAGGCACCTAAAGAGTGAAATTTATTGGCATATTTCAGATAGATATATAATTAAGAATCAAGATATGTCAGCTAGTAGCATTTGTGGTTGTAGCAAATTCATATTTATTTAACATACTCCATTACAAAAAAATAAAAATATTAAATAGATAAAAGAAGTATTTGAATAATGCCCAATGAATTTAATATTCATTAAAATTGCTTTAGCTATATTTCCATTAAAGCAGTGCAGAAGTAAGAAATATATTCAGCCATTGAGAATGACACAGCTATTGTTTTTAATTGAAATAAAGCTATATTTCCATAGGAATGTTGATTATTGTATATGAATATGTAATAAAAAAATATTATATGAATCAAATAAGAGTTTTGTATAAATCAAAATGAATATTATACATGAACATAAATGAGTATGAGATACAGTTTAGTCTATATTCATCAAAATTGCTTTAGCTATATTTCCATAGTAATGTTGATTATTCATTATTTTATATGAATATGTAATAAAAAAAATATTATATGCATCAAATAAGAGTTTGATATAAATCAAAATGAATATTATACATGAACATAAATGAGTATGAGATACAGTTTAGTCTATGTTCCATGTGGACATGTCCTCTGGACAATTCCAGCTGTCCCAATTCCAGAGATGATGTTTGGGCATGCAGGGACAGCTAGAAAATAGAATTATTATGAAATCTATCCAGTGATCTCAAAGAAATTATGCACTTTCTGAATGCCCAATCTACTATTGACTATTATACAAGTTGTGCAATCATATATGATATAATTTTCTTGCATCTATAGCCAACCAAGGATGACAAAAGGAGTTTGGATGTAAACTAGATATGTACTCTTTGGAACCTGCCTAATAACACACCCTCTACTTCCTTATGGAGACCACCAGGAAATCTTTTCTCCATAAGAAACAACATTGCCTCCTCCACTACCTGGGAATTTTTAGATTTTCCTCTCACATCCAGTTTAGAAATGAATTAAAATCACGACAGAATTTATGGTAGAATGCACACTTCTTCAAGAATTTTCAGGGTATATTAAGAAATCTATTAGGGAGGGCAGGGAATTATATACTAAATTTCAAATAATTTGTAATGGAAAGAAATTAAATAAGCATCCTAGCCACTGTAGTACATAGATAATCATATTAGTTTCATTGCAATTGGAAAGTTAGTTCCCGACAGTTGATAGTTGCCAATGGTTGGCAGTTCTCAACAACTGTTGGTGATTCTATATATTTCTCATTGTACAACTACACATGGTTGGGACCAATCTGAATTCCTGTATCTATTGCAAAATTTCAATGAATGCATGGAAAAAAAAGATCTTTATGAAAAAATTGTTGTGTAGTACTACTAGCATCTATATTTATTATTCTGTTTACTTCTGGGGTACTCATTACAGTAGAGTTAGCAAGCAAATATTTGGCATCATTCACTAAAGAAATCAGGTCAGATTTGAATGATTCATTCCCTTAGATCCCAATAGATGCGAGAAGAGGCTACAAGGTCATTGGGACCATGAGATTAGGTGATCTTTAAGGATCATCAAGCAAAGGGAATGAAGGAGAAGATTCTGTGAAACACTTGAGGAAAATACAACTGGATGATTCCCAGGTTGGAGCCCTTTCCAAGAACGTACTCAAGTTGAAAAGTCAAGACAACCTTCTCTAGACGATGAAAGTTGGGAGATGAAGTCACATTGCTTCATAGACTTGTACAAGAGTAGCCTTTGGGGCATTGAAATCTGAAAGTGAAACAAGTGCATGGAAGGCTAAAGACAAGGAAAGATTTGAGGATTCCTACTTGGCTGACAGTGCAAGAGAAGCACGAGAATGTCTGAATCAAAACTCTTGAGCAAGTAGATTATCGGTGGTATGTTTGCATCAGAATAAATCCATGGCAAGCAATAGTGGAGAAAAGCAAAAGTTGTCCAAGTTTACAAGCAATGGATCAAAGGATCTTGTTAGATACTATAACACTTGTGAAACAATTTGTACAGCAAATGGGCAAGATGATAAAGCAATTTGGCTACAATCTTTTCCAGCCACCTTGTAAGGTGTAGAGATTGACTGGTATACAGAAATTGACCAAACCTCCATAAATACATGGGAGAGATTAAAGAAGGCCTTCAAAGAAAATTTTTGATTGCTTCGTGATGATAATGAAATAGTAGCAAAATTTTACAATACAAAACAACGTAAGCATGAAAATGTATGAGCTTATAATCATAGACTTAAAGAATTTTTGGTAAAACTGGAAAGAAAACCGGCTGATGGTATAAAAAAGCGGTGGTTACTTGAAGGTATACTTCGATCATTAAGAAAAAAGATGGAAGATAGTACCACCCTTGTCCTATTCTAAAGCCTACAATAGAACAATGGACATAGAAAGTGGAGATAAAATGTCCTCATGTAGTAAAAGAAAAATAGAAGAAGATGGAAGTTCGGACAACAACAATAACAATGTATCAAGAACTGTACAAGCACTCTAAAGGGACATGTTATAGCGTGCAAAATGCAAAATTGAGGGGCACACAAAAATTAACTATCCTAAAAAGATGTTTTGTGAGATTTGCCAAGTTATGGATCATTCAATAAAAAAGTGTCCATACAATTTGAAGACTAGGAATACACGAGTACTCTATACACAGGGAGAGCAACCCACTCCATCAAAGCCACAGAATGCATCTCCAAGTGGTTATCGAAATCAAAGAGAAAAAAATCAAATACAATATGATCCCAAAGGATGACCCATCATACAATGCAGCAAATAGGGGTACTTTGCAAAAGACTATCAAAACAATCAGGACAAAGTGAAATTATTGTGCAAATGGTGTGGACCAGGAGACCATGAGTACACTTGATGTCTGAAGCAAAAGGCTAGCATCAACTTAATTGATATTAACATACAAAATGAAGTTCTAGCCATTACTCATGCCCAAGCAAAGAAGGCTATGTACCCAAACCCACATACAAAAAAAGAAAGGCTCTGTGAAGAAAGAGTTGAAGTGGAGAATACTATGGATAACATACACTACGACTCAATGCAAATGCGAGTACGATAACAAGTCAATTACAATTCAAGAAAAATATTACAAAACAAGAACTTGAAACTACAATACCAGTTAAAGTAGTGGATTTATTACAAAGTATTCATGAACTTCGAAATGGTACTGTATCAGGGGAGAATGATGATGCATGCTAAGACCTGTTGATGTGTTTTTTACGCACATGCGAACACAAAATAAAATACCCAAAAGTATCTTATCCTCTCTTGAATAAAGCTTCTCAAATGCTGAAGATTGGCTTAAGGATCACTTGAGATAACTCCAAGGTTTTGGTATGTCAGGTCTTGACTTGTGGATAAGCTCTATTGGTTGATGTGATTGCTGGTATTACAAAAGGACTTACGTGAATTCTCGAATGCTTGAATCACTGGAACTTGATCATTTGATGTTGCAATATAGTGATACTTTTCTATCCTAAACTAACTTGACATTGAAAAAAGAGCAAAAGGTGAAGGGTTGAGAAAGTCTATTCTAATCCTAAGAATACAAGAACATGGATGAATGATTAGATGGAATCCTACTGAGCGAGGTCTCACCATCTACTTGAACAATTCAACACAAGCTCAGTGCAATCTTCTAAGGACATTCCAAAGATGTTCAAATCATTACCATCAAACATTGCTCACCATTCAAGTTAACGCATAAACAATGGACGTATAACAATTTTAATTTAAGCTCATATCACTCCAGTTGACCACGCAAGGCACTCTTACAATCAGCAAGAGGCTAGTGGTATGGACAAAATGGATTCCATACAAATGCATTCAACAATTTCTTCCATTCAATCTAATCAACATGAAAGCAAAATGAGAAGCAGAACCATGAGGCTTGTTGAAATAACAAATTTCACCACAACTTCAATGAAAAGAGTATCTCATTTACAAGTCATAACAACAATTCTTCCTTCTCCTAATCTACTCTAACTTCTAATCTATCTCCTATTCTTCTCATACTACCATTCACTATTTGCTAACTATTAACCTTTACAAATGAGAGATTTGAGCCTTTTACAGTGCTCTCAATACAATTCAATGACTCAGATCAATTTGAGATCAATGGCCGAGATTTTACAATGAAAACCCTAATTAGGGTTTGTTACAACAAACTCAGTTTTGGCCAATGAAATAATTGCATCATTTTGGCATGACCAATAGATAATAAGGGTAGGTGCCTCGAAGTTGGTGCCATCATGGGTGAGTCGAGTACATTGCATTTGGACATGCTGATGTGGAACTTCTTTGATTAGCGAGTGGTGACTGGGATGATGACTAGGAATCCACCTTTAACTTGCACTTGTAGACTTGATAGATCATCATGAAGGAATATTTCTTGATACTCAACATTATCCACCTTCAGCGATGATGATGATCTTCTAACTTTAATTAACTCTTCTGGAACCATTCTCTTGAGGGCTTCAATCATGAAGGTGCAAGATATAGATCTTGGTTTTGAAGTATTGATGTGCCTTAGAACGAACTCTTGATGTCATCATTGCTTCTCTTCTTTGGAATTCCTTCTCTGTGACTCCCTGGTGTTGTGAGAGTTGAGATTCCTCTTGGGCATTCTATGCTTGTAAATGAAGTTTTCTTCGTTGCATGGTGATGTAGATCTTACACTCTTTCTCCTTTCATTTGTAATCACCATCCTCTCTCATTTGCGAAACAAAACAAACATGATATCAAATACATAATATATAACTTTGATAGTTCTTCTCACTTGATATATCTCTTGATTTTATGTGTTTTGCAAGTTTGATAAAAGGATTTAGAGAGAATTCGCCTTCATGAAGGAGCACTTGAAGTTGATTTTCGCTCTTAGAGAGGAGTTCTTGAAGTTCACTCCACCCCCTAATGTTCATGAAATTACCCTTAACTTGCCTTTGAACTCACTTTCATTCATTTATCTTCATTCTATGAGCTCAACTTTAAAGCTTTTAATCATCAATTGATGACAACATGACGAACTACCTTTAGGAGAGGCCTCTGTAGGAATTTCGATCTGAGAGTGGAGTATATGAAGTTCACTTCTAACCCCTAGGTCATGAAGTTCCCCTTGACCTTGCTTCACATGAAGTGATCTTTGAACTTTCACCTTCCATCTTCTCAACTCAAAATGACTCTTTCCAAACATCCAATCTTGATTCTTGAAGTTGATTTCAAATCAAGACTAAACTATCCTTTATATCTTAACAAATTCGCTCATCTACCTCCAAACATGAAGTTCGCTCATGTAGCTCCAAACATGAAGTTAACTTCTTACTCGCCTTTCATCATCTTAAATTCAAAATTGTTCTCTTTTAGGCATGCTAAAGTATCAAATTAGCTCTAGGAAATGATCTATTAGCTGCCTTGTATCTTGTTTTGGGCAAGTTCGCTCATCTATGTTGATCCTTGAAGTTCGCTCATCTAGGCTAATTTGTGAAGTTCGTTCATGGCATTCACTCTTAGGTGTTTGGACATTGAAATCGCTCATCTCCCTTTAATCATGAAGTTCGCTCATATGCATGGATTATTGAAGTTCGCTGATGTGCACTGATTTTTTAAGTTTGCTCATGGGGATTAATCCTTGAAGTTCGCTCATATAGCTCAAAACATGAAGTTCGCTCATGTAGTCCAATTTGTGAAGTTCACTCATGTATTTTCATTTTTGAAGTTTGCTCATCCTCTTGAGAACATGAAGTTCACTCTTATACTCCATTTTGTGAAATTCACTCATGTCCCTCAAATTGTGAAGTTCACTCATATAGCTCAAGTTGTGAAGTTCTCTCTTAAGTGCTTGAACATGAAATTCACTCATCCATATGAAATCTTGAAGTTCGCTCATGTCATTGATTTTATGAAGTTTGTTTCAAATCGAATCAACTCAAGGCAAATGCTTTCAAATCTCCTTTGCCCTTCCATCACGAATTTCGTTCATAGGTGCTTGAATATGAAATTCGCTCATCCCCCTTCCATCATGAAGTTCACTCATCTTGTTGAGTTCATGAAGTTCGCTCATGTATGCCAAAACATGAATTTTGCTCATATGTCTTGATTCCTGAAGTTCGCTCATGTAGGCTTATCCTTGAAATTCGCTCATGTGTTTGAGTTTATGAAGTTCGCTCATGTAGCTCAATTCCTGAAGTTCGCTCATGTGGGCTGATTTTTGAGTTCACTCATGTACTCGAATTTGTGAAGTTCGCTTCTCACACCAAGCACATGAAGTTAGATCCTATCATCCATCACATGAAGTGACTCTTGAACTTTGCCTTCGATCTTGCCCTTAAAACCACTCCTTTCTTAGTTTGTGAAGTTTGCTTCTATATTGTTCAAGGTAAAATTCGCTCATCTTCTTCAAGTTGTGAAGTTCGCTCATGTGGTTGAGTTCATGAAGGTGAAGTTTGCTCCTTCTGCCTTGAAGGTGAATTGAAAACCAAAATAAACCCTTCCTTCATCATTGTAATGTCAATCCTTAGATTTCTCAAGCTTTCATTCTCAAAACATGTCAAATTTACCTAATGAAGACTTAAAATGCAAAATTCGCTCCTATCATGGAGCACATGAAAGAAACTTCGCTCTAAAGAATGAGGTGATCTCAAATCAAAACCATGCTCACTATTTTCATTCAAATGCTCTAATTCACATTCAAATAAGGCTTTTTAAGAGAATTCGCTCCAAGGGTGATGGTCATGAAGTACATTCCTGAGGGCATGCACATGAAATGAAGGTTCTAACTTACTCATTTCACACCTCACACAAGGTTATCCACCTAGCCTTTTGACCACCTATACCCCTCTGATGCAAATGTGGGGGTCCCCATTTGCGATGGGGCGATGTGTGAAATGGTCACAACAAGACCCAATTGGAATCTAGTGAGAATGAAGTTCCAATAATCAAACCTCCATTGTCAAACAACCAAGTGATTGATCCACTATTATTGACAATTAACACAGCAAAGAAACCAATGGTGGTGAATATAGAGATCATTGGAAGATATCTCACCAATACAATTGTTGATGGTAGGTCTGTTGTGAACATACTTCCAAAAGACACTTGGAAAAGTCTTGGCCAGCCAACTATTTGGCCCCCAACTTTTCAACTAGTGGGTGCAGATCAATAAGGTATTAAGGTACTTGAAGTTTTATGGGACAAAAGGTAATTATTGGAACCCAAACATTTTTAATGAACTTTGTGGTGATCTCATTAAGGAAAAAACTGTACTATGCATTGTTGGGTTGGGGTTGGCTGGTAGCAACCAAAGCTGATCGCGACTAGAAAAAGAATATAGTCTCCATTGAGAACACGGTTCGGAAATATATAATTGATTTGAAAAACCAAGCAGTCAGTGAAGAATTCATCGAATTCAAATTTTGGAGAAGAATGGACGGAGAATCAAGGTCCAATGGAACCAAACAACAAAGGAATTCTAGAGTTACAATCATGTTCGAAGGATGAAACAAATTCTCTCCATGGCCTATTTCATTTGCGAAAATAGAGGATTATTAAAGTATTCCCATCGAATTGTAATTTTATCAAAGCTACAATCTCAGTGAAGAGCAACCGATGAAAGCATGCAAAATTACGGCATCACATGAGAGAGTATAAAGAGAAAAATATTTAACGTGGAGCATACAAATTTTGGTCAATTCAAATCAAATTCACATAAAATTTATAGAAAAAGAAAAGAAAATTAGAAAATAATAAAGTTGTGAGGAAAAAGCAAAAAATTAATATTGAAATATTGAATCTTAGTGAGAATTATATGAGGACCAATTATAAAGTAGCAACTTTATTATCATATCGTATGACAAAATAAAGTAAAGTTTCTTTCAATAAGGGGAACACATAAAATCATTCAACTTCCACATAACGTATGGCTTCTACCATCAATTTTTAATTCCACTGTACTGCCTCCATTCTTCCCCATTGTACAACACCATAAGCAAAGGTATCTAAACATCACACGACAAAGGTAATTCAAAATCACAAGGCAAATTCTTTGTACGACTAGGCAGCTCCTTGAGTTCATTGTACAGCAGGCACTTTGTTCCATCATAGGACTAGCTCCACACACCAAACAACGACTAAATTTTACCATATGGCAGCCCCATTTCTACATTGTATAGTGTTTGAAGATCACCATACAACGGTCTCATCGTTTGAATTACATTGTACGACTTGAACCAATTCCTCTTGAACAACAACATCAATTCACTCAACAAATAACATACATTTGACAAACCTACAACATAAGGTGTCAGTCAACAAATAGCTTACGTTGGCTTCCTAGTTCCAATGTATGACAAACACAAGTCCTCAAGCATCAAAGTCTACGTCAAACATAGGAATTTCACCTCCAAATCAAATGTGTTGTTAATGTTGCTTCACAATATAAAATGCCTTGCTTTTATAGATGCCTTTGGAAAATGAAAAAAATATTAAACCAAGGCATGCTCCTTTGGTAATTGAAAATTCATTAATTATTTTTCCAAAAAACACTATCTTTTCCTTCCATTTTAAGCACCCAAATTGAAAGAACAAGACAAGAAAGGAATGCCAAAAGTCACTTGTCTTATGAACACTTTTCTAGGAATCAAAATTAAATAAAAATAAATATTAATTCTTCTTTCCAAGTTCCCTCTAACATGCCAATGGACCACTTCAAACCTTTATTTATGTAATATAATCACATTAAACAACCTAGTAATCTTTGATTTTTGAAAATGGAAGCCAATTCTTGTTAGAGGAAGATCTTATCCTTACAATACTCCACAAGATGCTCTTGAAGCCCAACCTACACGAAAAATGCAAAAATTAACCAATCTGCTCTTACATTTCCCATAACTTGACCCTTGAAATTCCTTTTAAAAGAATGGAATAAAAACATAGTTTTGCTTCCAAAATGTGCTGTTAATGTTGCTTCACCATATAAAATGCCTTTGTTTTATAGATGCCTTTGGAAAATGAAAAAAATATTAAACCAAGCCATGTTCCCTTGGTAATTGAAAATTCATTAATTATATTTCCAAAAATCACTCTTTTCCTTCCATTTTAAGCACCCAAATTGAAAGAATAAGACAAGAATGGAATGCCAAAAGTCACTTCTTATGAAAACTTTTCTAGGCATCAAAACTGAAAAGAAAAATATCAATAATTCTTTACAGGTTCCATCTAACATGCCAATGGACCCCTTCAACCCTTCAAACCTTGAAATTATGTAATATAATCACATCAAACAACCTAGTTGCCTTTGATTTTTTAAATAGAAGCCAAGTCTTGTTAAATGAAGATCTTATCCTCACAACACATCACAAAATGCTCTTGAAGCCCAACCTACACCAAAAATGCAAAATTAGCCAATAAAAAGAGAATATGTTTTTGGTGATGCAGGATTTGCTTGTGAGCCCAAATGCTCCTGCATCAACATCTCTCCAAAAACTATTCAATGCTTTAGAAGCCTTTGATTGATATTTTTCTAATAAAAATAGTTGGGCCATAAATCCTCCATCTTTTGCATTTGATGAGAGTTTACCGTCTTGCATGCACCCCTCTCAATTCTATTGTCCTTCCTTCTAAGTGAATGCACATGAATAGCTACTAGAAGTTCATCTCAATAGTCCCCCATGTGGTAAGCACTCTAGTCCCAAAACAACATATGTTGCATCCATGGAGATAGCAAACATTGGGCAATTAAGATGATAATCTCCCATAGATAATTTAATGCTATTATTTTTCTTTAAACAACTGATGATACCCACATCAGCAATTAGGACTTGAAATTATAGAGCTAGACATATAAAGCAATTTAGACAAGTAGTTAACTTCTTGTTGATGATGTTGTGAGTGCTTCCTAAGTCTATCAACATTTTATTCTCTCTCTCTTCAAGAAACCCACTACCTTGAGAATCTATGGTGCGCTAATTCCAGGAAGTACATGACAAGAAATGGCTGAGTTGGTATCTCCCAATTCCTCACATGTCTTGTTGGTGCCCTTGAATGTTTCATCTTCCTCCTCTTCCTCCTCAATTTATCCTTCAACATAGAACACTTTCTATTAAATACATTTGAGTCCTCAACTATACATGCTATCATAGTTAAAGCACCCTTTAGCTCTCGTCTCTTCAATTTGTTGTGGAGTTAGTTTTGTAAGCTAAGGGAGTGATTGTTTAAGAGTGCTTCTATCTCTTATGTTTATCGAACCTTGCCTTCTATTGGCTACAAAAAATTTCCTCTACTTGCCTTGCCATAATCATTGCTTGCGACATAGAATCCGAATGGAAGTATTTGATGTGTTCCTTTAAACCCACTCAAAATAATTCCTTCAAATTTTCCTTTACAATATTCTCCACCGTTAAAGGAATTGATGAATATAATACACTATTTTCTTTAATTCAGCAAGTTGGCTTAAGTAACTATCCATATGATTGTCACCATAATGTGGAGTGAGCTCCTCTTGGAAAATAGACCATGTGACAACACATCCCCTCTTTTTCTTTTTTTCACACAACCAATGATACCAAATAAATCGGTTTGGTTCCAAATATAAGGATGTCGTTGCAACCTTTTGTTGTCATGGAATATAATGATAAGCACAGAATTGCTCCATTTGGCTGAACCAATT
The DNA here is from genome assembly GCF_030272615.1 of Cryptomeria japonica. NCBI lineage: Eukaryota > Viridiplantae > Streptophyta > Pinopsida > Cupressales > Cupressaceae > Cryptomeria > Cryptomeria japonica. The sequence continues at coordinate 155,320,457 of NC_081409.1, read as the reverse complement.
GGTTGGATTCTTTCCATCAAACTTTCACTAATAATTCAAGCCATAGAATTGGATCTTTGGTGTGAAGTGTCAAGCCATAGAATTGGTTAGAATTCAACTTTAGATATATTTCCTAAAAGAATCATGTCCTTTCAAAAATACATCTTCCCAAGTCCTGTGGCGTGAATCTACTTGCCAAGCATCCATAGAGGTTATGAGAGAGGGTGATTGTGTGCATTTTTCATTGTGTAACGTCATAAATTGCACCCTGTGCAATTCCACATGACGAGTCTTTTCTTTAGTTGAATTAAAGAAAATAATCAAACCTTAACCTTAATCCTAATTCACAAACCATCCTTGCCACCCATCATGTTTAATTCCCCAACCATTAGGTCCAGATTGTGCTTAGACATGTGTGCGTCGTGGAGACATCCACACACCACACTTTTGTCCCACAACTAAAGGTGGTTGTTGGGACGTTACACTCTGTTTTTGGCAATGTAATGCACTTTGCAGTTGCATCGATGTCAAGATGACTACCAGTGCTTAAAACTTGCCTTTTAACTTAATTCTCTCTCTCTGAAAAACTCTCTTATTGCATTTTGGTAACTTTCTCTTGCATTCTATACTTTTTGAGCATACACACCAACATACCAATCCACCATTATTGTGCTTGTCCCATTCACAACTCCACCACCTTACGCCATTGCCACCAACAAAGCTCTTTCAACTCGAAGGTTGTTGCCATTCCTCATTCCAACAAGCCACATTGCTTCTGGTTTTGCCAGAGGGTAACTTTCTAAGTTTTGTGTTTGATTCATATTCTTTATATTAGCATATCAATATATTTCATCCATTTCTAAATTATCTATTTTGTCTACAATCCCATCTATAGGCTATTTGTGGAGGTGGAAACACCAAAGCAAGAGTTTGATTGAGGTAAAGCTCTAAACGCAGCCACCCAAATATTTTGTCCTGGTCTTGTGTGTGCAGGTTCCAGTGAAGAAGACCATTGTTCTTGCTGGAGTTTCATTTCATGGATTTCGGTAACATTCCTTTCCTTCCTCCTAGTCTTTTTAATGCTTTAATTCTATTCTATAATATCTACTTTCTATACTTTCATTGCATTTAGCTTACAAAATGTAGTGTATGTCATTTTGTTCTTTCTAGTACTAGTCTTTGGGTTTGCTCCATACTGGACGCTTGCGCACCTATTGTCGTCCTTGACCCACACGTGTGTCTAGGATAGAGAGCTCACAAAGCTATCAAGAAGGTCTATGTGGCATGTACTTTCTTTCTCTTTGAACTAAATAGTTTAATTAGTTAGTTTAGTTGGTTAAATGCTCATCCCCTTTAATAGTGAACAAGCTCAGAGGTCGTAGTTACCTAAGGGTTTGTTCCAAGTGGAGAGTTGGGACTCGGATCCTCAAAGGGTTTGATTACCCTTCGTAGTGGTTCATTTTTCACACTCTACACATTGATATCTTCTTTTTGAGCCATTAGTATCAAGAGCTCCTCCTAAACCTTGGTAGTTGCTACATCTATAAAAGCTTGGATATCCATGGAATCTGTTTGTTCAAGTTGGATCACCCTTCTCAAACGACTTCCCTAAGGTGAAATGGTTCCTTTACTTGCCTCTTGTTGAAGAGTTTGCCATGATGCCACCAAAATAGTTTTGACAATAACTCACTCAAAACAAATCCAAATAGTTCGAAATTTTTGCTATAACTTACTTGGACCTAGATCTCACTTTTCTAAAAAAATCTACAAGAAATTTGCTGATTTGCAGCCTTAGAGAAAATTTAGTCAAAACTCTAATTTCACAATAACTCCTCAAAATCCGTCCCAAATGACCTCAAATCTAGACAGTCACAGCTCCAATATGGCCTTAAAACATCCTACAAAAATCAAGAAAAAAAGTTCCAAAACAAGAGAGATTTGCTCTTTGTAATACAAGCTCCAAAATTGAAAAAAAAAAATTGTGGATAATTGCCTTAATGATGCCAAGAGCATGCTTTGATATCAATTGTAATGAAACTCTCAGAAGACAAAAATATGATAAATAGTCTACAAATATTTAAGAATAATAAGCCACTTTGAGGGGGCAAGCCTCCAAATATCTCCAATAAGAACACAATTTGCATTCTAATGATTAATAAACACTCACTATATCCTATATATACCCTAGCTATGCCTTGGATATCACCCAAGCCAACTTGGATACCTAATCATATCACATAGGCGAACTTGAGTGCATAAATTACAAATGAGACTAATGAAATGATTACATATGTCATAAGCCAGCTACACATGTCCCAATATAGTTATTGGGTTAATGGCATAACAAGGTGCCCATTTGCTTTTTTGCAGAGGTTTTTCAAATGATTTAACTCACAACTTTGAATTTCATTTCAATTTATTCCATTTTTCCATTTTCAAACATTGAATATAGTAATAATTCCATTTATCATCGCCTTCATCTTTCTAAAATCCATTTCTTCATAATCTTTTATCTCTACCATCCACCACCAACTTTCTAAAAATAGAAATTGTAATTTTAATGCTTATCTACTCCCTCCAAGACACAACAAAAAAAACAAAAAGCAGATTTTTCTATTAAAAAAAAATTGATCTCTGAACTTCATTGAAACCTCTGGTCTTGAATATTGGACCCTTTGAAGTGACCACTTTATGTTTGGAAGACAATTCCCATATATGATTCTATCTCAATGAATTGGAAAATATTTGCCTTAGCCTCAATCCTTCCTGCCTCTATCTCGCATCTACCACCGCAGTGTTTCTTTTAATTTCCTCTTTCTTTTCTCTGTCTTAATTGGTGTTTCCGTCAGGATTCAAAACTTGGTAATTTTCATGATGAGCAACTTGCATACAATTGCCCTAGACAAACCAACACCTAAGGACTTGGCTAATTTGAAAGAAAAGCTAACATAATTGAATTAATGACACACAGATAACCTAACATCTAGCTACACATGTCGATCTTTAAATCTTTTTGGGGGTGGCAATTTTGGGTACCAACAGTACTAAAATGTGAAAAACATTAGGACCAAAAACATAGAAGCACAAGTTGCACAAATATGCTTTACCAAGACAAGATGAAAACAAATGATTGTAAACACCCCAAAAGATTTAAATCTAATGATAGCATGCTGCTAGTCACAGAAAAAATCAATGATACAAAAATTCAACAATAATTACCATGCAAAAGACCCTAGTTTGATATTTTAGTTACGAATATGTGTACATGCAAAAGTAGACCCACCATGTTGCATTGAGTATAAAAAAGGCTTTCCAAGGCAAACAAGTTGCATAGGAAGCAAAATACCCATCTATCTTCCTACATAGGAAGCAAAACACCATCTAACCTCCCAAATGAGAAGCAAAATATCCATCTACCCTCCCACAATATATCCAATACACCTCTCTCTAATATAACAGCAACCCCAAAACAAACAGCACTGCAGTTCTGTCACATCCCTCATTTTACAAAGCCCTTGGCCTTGACATTTTCACAAAGATCTCAGCGAACTTCAAGCAAGATGAATGATAAGGCATGAGTTGAATTTGCTTTTAATGAAGATGAAAAAATCTGGTTAAGAACTGTGCATATCTTTAAGTGTATTTATCCAAATGCTTTGAAAATGAGCTGTTTAAAGCACTTTTAAGTTAAATAACTTGCTTTTATTCATGCACTTTAATGTATGCAGTTTAAAAGAGTGGCCTAGGTCCTAGAATAAATGAGTTAAACGAAATAATCCAGCTGTGCACCTCTCTGTGTGTATATTATATATAATAAAAGAGAGAGAGAGGAAGGGAGAGAGGTGAGAAAAAAATTTCTACGCCAAGGACAAGCCAGGCGCCACTGTGGCTTATGAGACCCTGCTTGTGGAAATTCCGAGAAGAGGGAAACATATTACCCATATGTGAATATACTGAATATAATTCTAGCCAGAGCAGAAGCAGAGGAACAGGAATGCAAGGTCTTAGGACAGAGCACCATTATGCATATATATATAGATGCCCAAAAGTAGAGAACATATTACACGTGTATGCACTGGATATAGTTACAGAGAAAGCAGAAGCAGAGGACCAGGAATGCAACGTCTTAGGACAGAGCACCATTGTGAAGCAAACTGTTCTCATTTTGCTGGCATACAAAACAATTTCTTGTGTAGTGGCACAAATCAACCACCTAAAGGATCACAACATATTGTGGATAGCTACCCACATAGATACCAACAAGTCTGCACTTTCAGGACTGGGGCCCTTCCTAGCACTTTGCACGAACATATAAGACACACAAAAGACATGCCTATAACTATGATTCCCCTAAAAGGAAATAAAATACATCCATATAATCAAATTACATTAACTGACATCTCTGATGCTGTAAGCTACAAAGTGCATTACATTCGTCACTAAGAAGCACTAACAGTTACTGAGAATATTGAATCTTCCATACCTTTCCAACTAGAGATGCCATTGCGATGGGATCATTGGGGTGTGCACCAAAGGCATCAATGAGCTTCCCAAAGAATATGAAGAAGACAGGAACGGCTGCCCCGTGCGCAAATGCCCCCACCGTCCCCAACGCCATCAACACATAGTCCAGTGCATCAGCAAATGAAAACAGCTGATACAAGGCCACACTTCCAACTGAATCAGTCTCTTTTTTAAACTTCTCGTCCTTATCTTGAATTTTTCCACTACCCTTTTCCACCTCCAAGGTGCCCACATTGTTGTCAGCCATTGTTTTGTCAGTGGGAGCTTCAGCAGCTTCCATTTGCTACTGCAGGGAACTCTGAAAATGCTTCTGGTGTAGTGGGTTTAAGCTACATTCGTTATTTCGTTCCGAGCTCCAACGTAGAACATGTGAGATGTCTGAGCATGTGAGGAATCCATTATTTAATTGCCTTGAAGCTCACAGTCCATGTGTCCAGACAGATTGACGATGATGCTTCAATGTTTTTTGTTTTAAGCTCCATATAGTTTAACACTCCTTTATTGGCATCACTTGCAAATCTAATGGACAGACAAGATTCTTTTGTTAGCCAGCTCTAAAGCATCTTAGAGAAGAATTGTTCCACCTAACACTTTACCAATTGCGACTGATTTCCCCTCTGCCATCACAGTTGTATACCAATATTTTTCTTGATAATTTGAAGAAGTAAGTATCAAATCATATAATGCACTGAAAAGGCCTGTTAACGGGTGGCTAAACAAATGATTCAGTTACATCATAACTATAGGAATACTTGTTAGTTTGTTTTACATAATATTTTTAAAGCTATTATTAGATAAATAAATAAATTTAAACAAAAACAATTCTATATATGGAATAAGTGTAAATAGTCAAAAGAAATTCAAATTAAATATCTTTAATACATTTATCTTTAAAATGTAGAGAGATATTTTATTTATTTTAGAGTTATTTTATTTTATTGTTTAACAATTATTTATTTAATAAATCTTACACAGTAATGTGAAATAAATTATTCATTGTATTTTAATCATATAATCATTTTAGAAGTATTATCTACTATTTTATTTATTAAAGTGCATAGTTATTTTACTATTTTGTTTCCTAAAGTACATAATTATTTCATTAATCATATAATTATTTTAGAAGTATTATCTATTATTTTATTTATTAAAGTGCATAGTTATTTTACTATTTTGTTTACTAAAGTAAATAATTATTTCAGTACAATGATATTATAGAGTTATTAAGAAAAAATTATGTGTCATAAATTTTATTTGTATTGTATTTTTATTCTTTTTGTATGTTGGTCATTTAATAGTTTATGTTAGCATACTTGTTTCATTGTGCTCCATTCCTTGCCTCCTCACGTAAATACATATTTAAATAAAATGTTGAAAGATTTTGTTTAGTTTTATGATAGATTTGTTGGTATACATTTTTCATTATGTACAATAATTATATGTGAAATGTAAATAAAAAATAAATATACCTAGTTTCGTGATTGAATAATAAATATAATCTAGTATGATAAAATCTAAAATGCATTGAAATCAAGAAACAATAATGTATATTGCGAATTGCCTCGAGTTTGAAGTATTATGTTTTTTTCATGTTGGGTCAAGTTTGGGGATCAAAGTTGAGTCTACAATTGTAGAAATGTCCTTCACCTATGGAATTGATATAGTATTTTTTGCAACTCTACTTTTCACTTCATCTGGTTCACCTTAGCTTTTTTTGTCTTCTCTAATATTAGGAGATTCCATTAGTGTTTCAAGGAGAAATGTGCTCTTAGATGAATCTTTGAACAAATTGATGAAACAATTGAAGGCGTCATTCTTTGTCAATGCATATTTCTTGGGATGATCATTTAAATCTAGACTCCTTTTAATGCATTAAGTCCATAAGTTCAACAACTTAGAATCAGAGAGGGTGAGAAAATACTTCTTGGTCCATAAATGAATGTATTAAATACCTTTAAATAAAAACACCTAGCAATAAATTATGTATATTTATACATTTAGTCAACCCAAGATGGAAAATGAATTAGTCAGAGTTGAACAAAATTTAAATTTAAATTTTGAATCTAAAAGGGTCAACTCTGTGATGGTGAGGAAAACCGTGTGACCACAGAAAAGACCACAATCATAAAGGGGCCAAATCAAAATGTACAATGGGTGCATGAAAGTATATCTAGAGGTCATGCAGCTAGTAGTAGGCTAGAATTAACTTATTTTGAATAAATTTAGCTAGTACAATAAATTTAACAAGAAGATCAATGACAATTGTAGCACAAGAGAAAAGTTGGACTTGTAATTTAAGCAATAACATGTGGAATTTTTGAATTGATGATGACTGACAAGCAAATCTATTTTCAAATATTAAGATTCTACACTAAAATAAGTTAATGAATAAAAATTAGGTCAAAATTTAAAATCATTTAATGTTCACGACCTTTGAATTATGATACCTGACTTTGTAATTCAAAACCCTACTCTTTTGTAAACATTCTCGTCTTAAAAAGCTACCCTACCTGTCTCTACCTCTAGCATATGGCATGTAGAAGTTTGATTCAATCCCCATTCTAAATATGGGGTTGGAGGTTTTTAAGAAAGAGATGTTCCACATCAAGCATATGTTGACCTACATGTTCTTATTTGGGCTAGATTGCCTAACCTCCCCCTATATTTTTTACCTTATCCCAACCTTTCCTTAATTCAAAGCTTCAACCTTGGGGAATCTATTTTCTCTCTAACAAAATGCCTCTCATTCTCATCCTACTTTTTTTGGTATTCTCATTCAAATGGACATCTCTAGGGGACTACCAAAAGAGTGTTGACTTAAATTCAACAATCACATTTGGAAACAACTTGTTGATTATGAATGTATTAGCTTTTTAGTGATATTCTTGTTGTGCCTATGATTAGTTTGGTTGAAATCATGTCTTAATTTTAAGAGCTCCCTTGTAGTTTGCAAAACCAAGAGTGTTAAATGTACTTCATGTGGTTCAAAACTAAGCCTCGTCATCAACTTATATTTGTTTACTCATTCTCTCATTTTTCTCTAGCATCCCCAACTTCCATTTATAAGGTCTTAAACATTTTGGAGAATATACTTTATGAGGTTTCTCCTCCTTTTCCTATTAAATGTGTTAAACATCCATGGAGTAGATTAGAGTCATCTCTTACCCCAATATTGAGTAGTGTACCTCAAAAGTTTTCTTAAGGTGACCTCTCAAGTGGTCTTTCACCCACAAATCATACATTTATCTTTAAACTCCTTGATTTTGGTCCATAGATAAAGGATTAGATTATGGATTCAAATATGAAATCTTCTTATACATAGATCTCCTATCTTTGATGCCTAAATCCCATAAGAAGAGACTGGTAGCACCAAATACTTTCCCTTGACTCATAGATCAACATTAGCTTATTATTAATTTTAAATACAACTAAAATATAATATTTTATACTTTAAATATTTCTTATTAATTTAATCTAATCTTATTTAATCTACTTTAGAAAAAGTGAAAGCCCAATAAACCTTTCAATTGAGTAATAAAAATAATATTACATATTAATCAATATAACTTTAAAAATATATATGTGACCCATTTAGCCATACAACCTATGAGATAAGTTATTGATACTTAGAGATACTTGAGTTTTATGATTTTGGATATGAGCTTAGTTTTATGGTTAATCATGTAGTGTCAATCTTTTAAAAGCTAAATACAATAGCTAGGCATGCTTTCTATGGTGTTGTAGTTAAGCTCTTAGCTCACCAAGGTTTGACTAATGTAATGGATGACACATTCACGTCATTTGTTGGCATGTTATGTTAGAAGTTCCCTATGGTGACTGATGTAGATGATTTGTAGAGGAGTAATGTTTTACCTAGCATAGGTGTCGTGAGAATCAACAACGGGGTGAGATATTCCTTAATTTTATTAAAGGCTTGTCTATATGATTCATCCCATTAAAAAATTATTATTTTTTAGGATATGGGAGAATGGTTGCCACTTATTTACTAGCTATGTTATAAACCTTTAGATGGCCTAAAGCTTACCCTAGAGACTAGGAAGTTTCTTGAGATCTTTGGGAGGTGGCATTTCTATCATAGTCATAATTTTAGTAGGGCACACCTTTATGCTCAATAGAAGAAAATGAAATCCAAGAGTTTACTTGATATGACACCAAAGACACATTTTTTTGGATCAAGGCATACCTTCTATTCTCTTAAGTAGTTAAATATGCACGCAGGAATTTGAGGGGCCCTTATTTTTATATTCGTAAAGGTCATCCATATAATTTTTAATGATGTCCTAGAACATATCACGAAAAAAATTTAGCATCTTGTTGATATGTTGCACCTACATTTTCAATCCAAACAACATAACCTAATAGCATAATGTTCCCCAAGGAGTTGTAAAATATATTTTTGTATTAATATTTGAAGGTGATCTAAATTTGGTTGTATCTAGAGAAGCATCCATGAGTGAAAGCATCATGTGGCCTATTATGAGGTTGACATAAATATATCAATGTTGAGAAGTGGAAAACCATCCTTTGGATGTGATTTGTTGAGGTCTTTAATTTTTTTTGCAAATTTATATGTCTTTGGGTTTTTTTTTCTTTCTAATAGAGACTATGTTGAAGATCCATTTGGATAGTAAATAGGTGTATGAAGTTTACCTCTAAAATCTTCTACAATTCTTTGTTTCCTAAGAGGGCAATTTGTGGTTTCATCTTACAAAGATTTTGTGTGACTAGATTTATAGTGGGATGTACCACACAGTGGACAACAAGGGATGGGTCTTATCCTAGAATGTTTACATATAACCAAGCAAAGATGTTGATAGTGTCTTTAATAAGTGTGATTATGGTCTCTTATTCAATTAGTTCCATGATAGCTGCAATGTAAGTAATTTTTTGATTGGCTTCTACACCTAATTTTGCTTCCTACGTATCATCCACTAAAACTGGATTACACATTCAAATACAAATTTTCATTATAAACAAACCTCCTATCTTTTATACAACTTAAATGTAATATTTTTGTTTTAAATATTTTTTCTTTTTATTTTAACCTAACCTTATTTAATCTATTTTTAAAAAGTAAAGATTCAACAAACCCTTTAATTAACTAATAAAAATATTTTTCCAATATTAATTTACGTATATCAATTTGCATATACATATCTTACCAACTTTGTTTTTTAATATGGCCTTCAAGTAACCTTATATTCTCCTACATGACATGGACTTTTTAGAAAAGAGATATTGTCCCCCATCATAACCTCATAAGAAATGAACTTAACACCCATTTTGCATACTAATTCTCTCATGGAAGCCTACAAGAAGGTTACATTATAAAACTTTGTTGGCAAATGCACACTCCAATGAGACATTGTAGGTGATTGAAGGTTTTGTCATTGATGGCAACCTTACAATTCTATGACACCGGCAAGGCAATCCACCGGCACTAGCAAGATCAGATTCTACACTGGCACACAGACCACCGGCACCGGCAATGAAAGGAAGCATACCGGCACAAAAGCTGACAAGAATTTTGTTTGTAATATATTTTGTTAATTATTGAAAAATCATTGTAAGCCGACTTTGCAAATTGTAAAATGACTCATATATATAAGAGACCATTGTAGAACATTTAAGTAAGCATGGAGAAATGTAATTAGGCGAAATAAGGCAGACCTATTATGCGAATTATAGGTTAAGGGTTTATGTAAGAAGCAGAGCAGAAACTGGTACTAGATCTGGCATAGTAGATGCTATTTTGAAGCAGTACAAGACACTGGATTTATATAATCCATTTTGTAAGTCAGTGTGACTTCCCATTTTGTAATTGAGCAATGAGCTCTAGGCACTTGGCCTTCCTGCATGTGCAAGCCCCTATTGTAGCAGTAATATTCTCTTATTGGCCAATAAGTGAATATTGTGGGTTACAAATCCCATCAAGGTTTTTCCCACACCGGGTTTCCTCGTTAAAATATTGTGTTATGGTGTGCCTTTTATGTGGTTGTTGTTATCTCTGTTTATTGCATTACTTTCTGTTTACCGATATATAGTTTTAATATGTTCTGCATGTTTTAAGTTAAGAAATTGCTCAAACCGGTTAGATACTGATTCACCCCCCCCCCCCGCCTCTCAGTATCTGTGGGAATCCTAACAAACTTTGTATATATCAAGGATTTATCATTTCAATTTAATTATTTTTAATGATTGCTTTGTAGTTTCCTAGTGTCGTATGATTATCAGTTCCCCTAAAAAAATTATATATTAAAATTTTTGTAGCTTTTTACTTGTTTATCCACATGCACAACTTGACAACCAAAATTATAGTGTCAACAAACACTATAGCATAATTTGACATGCTTGTTTTCTATATATAAGACATGTAAAAAATTCATACCAACAATTAACAAACATATTCAATTATAGTAGGTATTTGTTAATTGTTGGTAGGAGTTTTTTACATGTCTTATAGTAATTAGCACGTCTTGTTTCTGAATTCAGTTGTGTAAAATTTATTTGGATCAACGTTTCAGATCATACTCCATGATCTATCTTTTTCTCCTAGAGTTATCTTTCACTCTAATGATGGATCACATAGTGTGATCCAAACAAACTTTACGCACTTGAATCCAAAAAAGATGTGCTAATCAGTATGGACTATGGAAATCTGATGTTTCTAAAGATCATATAATATTCAAAAGATTCACTCCGAGCTATATGGAATGAATCTACACTTTACATTGTCTAGTTATTTGACCTCTTTTAGTGAAAGTGTGTGCGCTACATAAACTAATAATTTGGGGGACTCCAAAAGCAAAATGACCCACCATAGAAATGAAGCCATAAATTATTAGATGAATTTAACAAGTGTCATGAGAATGATTAAAATACTTTTAAAATCAATACAATATTTAGTTAAAATAGTAGCATGGCATGGAGCCTTATATCATGAAGTCGTATATGCAAAATTAAAATATAATTAATATATATTTTTAAAAATAAATTATAATTCACATGGTTAATTTAGAAATAAAACACATAAACATAAAACAAAATAAAATATATTTTTATTCTATTTTATCAATAATAAATATATTATAAATTATTTAATTTTTATTTAGTAGAAAAGTTATTATTTGTTAAATATAAAGACATCAAAATTTTAAAATATATATTAATACAAAGAAATGAAACTAATTTTTTAATTGGTAATAGATTACTAAAATGATTTAAAAAGATATGTTTGCTTACAATAGCAAATCAATAGTCAAAGCATAATAGAGGTTCTCAAAATGGAAGTTTACATATAGGCCATATAGTTCCCACATAAGCCTAGCAATGAAACAATTACATATTACAAGTTTCATTATAGATATCCATTTTATTCCATTCAATTAGAGGATCGATTTCAAATATTATACATCATTTGATCTAGCAACTTCTATTGCTACATCATCATCATAAGCAAATAGTTTGTCTTTGAAACCCAAATCTTCCATCAAACCCTTCTTGGAATACTTGTTTAATCTCTTCTAAAATTATAGTCACTTTGTCACAAATTCTTCATTACCCTCCCTAGAAAATGGCCAATGTTTGGCATATTTGACTTATGATTTATTGAAGATAGCCTAAATGTGTCAATCAACTCTTGGAATTTCTCTTTGGAAATCTCCATGGTAATAGTAATCTGCATAGAAATAATATGAAATATGAATCTTCGAGAAGACTCGATAAGCAACCTCTTCTTGCCTTGGAACCAATCCTCATAAGTATACTTCTATATAGACCAAAGAATTTAGATAGATAATTATGCCAAAAAATTACAAGATTTACTCATGCTATCCACAAAACCAAATAGGATTTGAAACTTAGATAGATTATCATTTATTCCCCATCACCCAATCTAAACAAGAAAAGAGAGGTAAAAATTATCTAGCAAAGAAGCAATAAAAAAAAATTGATCAATACTTTCAAGTACCTTGTAAATAGAACAAATAAAAAAATTAGGATTTGTAGAAGACATGGACAGGGGTGGATTTTTCAAAAGAAACAACCATTTAAAGTAGGATTTTTTTTGGCTTAAGCACCTCATACCAAAAGTGATTAAAGACTTTAGAACAAAATTTAGGGTCAAGCTTAAAATTCCAACACAATTTGAGATGCATGAACACTTCCTAGGAGTTCACAAGAGTGTTATAAACCAACTTGCTAGATCAACTTTGTGTAACATAGTACTATCACGCCATTTAGCATTACTAATCATTATCTAAATCTAATACACCATGCATAGGAAAATGCAAAATCCTACAAGCTTCTCTAAGCACATAGTAGGTTCTCCAATGAGTGTGAGGAACCTCAAACTTTGTACTTAAAGAAGACCAAGATCTCAATTTATCATTTTCAAGAATATCGTTAAGCTCATCAATGCCTTTTTTTCTCTGAACATAGAAGAACAACCTTGCAAAAGTGTCAAAGGCTTATCCTTATGTGTTAAGTTCCACCAAATAGATCTCAAACAACAAAACTATTTCCCACTTTATTATAAAAGTATCAGTCATCGACTAAACATTTTACAAGCTCCCAAACTCTCTAGATACCCTTAAAAATATTAGAACCAAAGGGGGTGACAAAGAATTTTCCAAGCAGGGAATCATACAGGTGAATATATTTCCATAACTTAGTATGTTTAGGATAGGCCAACTGAATTTTATTTTTATTTAGAACTTTGCAAGGCTCATTACTTACTAAAGCCTTTAAAATCCATTTAGTAGTCACGAAATTACCTTGAACCTTTTGGTCTTTGAGACCTAAACCATCTATATTCTTACCAAGACAATACCAATCCCACTTCACAACATATTTTTTCCTTTTACCTTTACCATCAAACCACAAAAAGGCTCTTACTTTTTTTCGAATAACATTAACTTGAAAACTACTGAAAAGCCAAACAAAAGAGTAATACAGGCTATATGAGGAGAGAATTTTTTTAGCAAACTTGAAGTCTTCTAGCCAAGGACAAATGTTGCCTATTCCATTTTGCAATATTAATTTTAATCTTGTCCTTAATCCAATTTTACATGTATTTAAGAGAGGGTTTAACAACAAAAGCTATGCCAAAATATCTAACCTATTTATTAGGGCCACTCACAGAAAGTTAAAACTTACTAAGTCGGTTATGAGGGGAATCCTTCCAACCAAGGACCAAGGATTTAGCAAAGAAAAATAGTGCAACTCAAGGCTCACAAAACGTATCAAGCCTATGCATTAGATTGTAAATTTTAATTTTCTTCAATAAGCACAAAAAAAGTAGTATCATATGCAAACCAAATATTGAGGAGATCTTACTAATTAGGAAAGATCACCCCTTTAACCCTATGGCATAGGCTAGAGTCTCTTAACAAGTAAAAAATAGCATCGAAAGCTATGAAAAATAGAGTAGGAGCAAGGGGGTATCCCTGCATAATTGATCTTTGAAGAGAAAAGGACTCAGACAAGGACCCATCACATCAACCTAAGTAACAACATCCTAGAGAAGGGTATTAACCATTTGGCAAAAATTTAGAAGAAAACCAATTGCCCCAAGAGCCATAAAAATGAAATACCTTTCTATTCTATCATATGCTTTTCAAAATCAATATGGAACATGCCTACTTCTTGATTTCAAACCCTTGCCCATTCTATTGCTTCACAACTTGCTATCAAATTTTCTAAATGTACCTCCCTCTAATAAACCCAAATTTGGGTATTATTAGGTTGGAAGCAGATTCTTTAACCTCTAGACTAAGATCTTTGAAAATATCTTAAAGGAGGCATTAAGGCTCCGATGATGGGTCTCTAGTTCTTGATCAAGGACTTGTCTCCATCTTTTGGAAGGAGTCTAATAATCCTCCCCAAGGATCCATTGTTGATAGCTTCATAGCAGAGTTGCACCAAATCCTAATTGATCCACTAAACATTTTTTTTGTAGAACTTTGAAAGAAGATCATCAATACCTAAATATTTATCATTCTTAAGGTTTTGAATGACCCTTATAACTTCATCCTTTGATATATCCATACTTAACATTTCAAAATCTTCCCTTATAATTTTCTTTGGAATAAGCATTTTACAATAATTCTTAGTAGCTTCACACTTAGGTATATCCCCTTAAGAGGAGAAAAGAGCCTTGTCAAATATGAAAATTGATTCTTGACCTCCTCCAAATTATTTACCATAGCACCATCAATTAAGATACAATCAAACTTTTCTTTAATGTCCCTCTACTTAATGAATATGAAGAAAAACTTAGATCTTTTGTCACTAAAACTAAGCCAGTTCAACTTAGATCTAACTTTCAGATCTTGGATCTTTTTTGTTTGAAGAGAGCTAAGGCTATGCTTAACAATAACCAACTCATCATCAACTCTTTCATTACATGGGTTGTATTGCAACTCAACTTCCAAAAGACATAACCTATTTTGGAGTTCACTCTCAAAATTACTACGGTTCATGGCCCTTTTCTTTCCAATGGTTTGGAAAATAATAGTTCAACTGTTGGCATTAGCATTCCAATTCTTAATTACATAATTGTTCCTCAAGATTATTTTATTAATCTCTCTCAATGTAAAAATGACATCATTACAGTCTTCACAATTAAGCAAGAAGGTATTAAGCATAGAACTAACGTTCTTATTGATGTATCTATGTCTATATTTGTGAAGTTGAATCTTGACTTCAATAGGGTGGTGGTCAAAGAGAGATCAAGGGTGCACTCTCACTTTTCAACCCTCCATAGATTGCTCAAAACTAAAGAAATACTAGTCAACATAGAATCAATTAAAGCCTCCAATATATCCTCTTTGAACCTTTTTATGAATTACACTAAGTAAACCATATATATTATTACTTTCCTTTCTTACACCTTATGGAGGATCAAAAATATTTAATATCTTCCTCATTTTGAGCTAAAATTATTTTTCATTACCCTCCCGCCCCATATCAAGGCCACCAATTTTATCCTCAATGTTCTCTATCATATTGAAGTCCTCACCAACAATCCAAGGAATATTGGGAAGGTTATAAAGCCATTTCCAAAGCTCAATCCTTTCATTGTAATTTTTAGGTGCATATATTTAAAAAATACCATTTGTTCTATTTCTCAAACTTAAGGATGACCCATACAAACCTATTGCAGGGAGAAACCACAATATCAAACATAAATTAAGTTCATTTATTACTTAATGGAATAACAATCGTATGTCCTTATCATGGTTAGTGTAGAAATGGATTGAATCCTTCCAAATAAAATTCAAATTGGTCTCAAGAGTGAAACCCACTATTTTCACCTCATGGAGAAAAACCAAATCAATGCTTATGTGTTGAGTCCAAAATAACTGATAATATATTTTCTGCGAGGAGACTCAATTCCCCTAACATTCTATATAATGCAACTCAACATCATTATCATTTAGGGTGTGATCATCTTCTTTAGAATTCCTTAATTTATCAAAACATTTAGGCAATTTATCTTCTTTACCTTTCTTTTTTTATTTAGAGTCACTATCTCCTCTACTCAAATGTTTCCTCTCTTTTTCTTTTCCTCTTTCTCTTCAATTAAATAAATATTTTTATCAATTTATTTTAAAGGATCATCTTCACTAGAAAATGGAGAGTTATCCATAGCATTGTCAACATTGTCCTCTAGGGTGAACTTATTAACTAAAGACCATGTCATCCCCTTTGGTTCTACCTATTGTATCAAGTCTTGCACAATTTTCTTTTTAGCCTCATCAAAATTCATACTAATTTTGTCTAATACCAATTCATGAGCATTCTTTTTGTGTTTGGGGTTGGCATTGGGCATCTTAGGAAGTTTTTCTGAGGTAGTGCCAGTGCTATCAATTTTAGGAGCATTGTCTTGAGTAGGAAGGTTCTTGTTAGCCAAGTTATTTGGATCAACCTTATCTTTATCAATAATTTCAACCTCAACTAACTCATTGTCTTTTGCAAAAGCCACATTAGAAGTACAACTAGGGTTGGAGATATTAGATTTCATGTGAAACTTAGGGTCTTCGACGAGTCTTGATTTAAGATTAGGGAAAAATATTTTTTGATGCCTCTCTTTCTTACACATGAAGCAAGAATTTTAAATCCCCCAACATTTCCAATTCGTAAATCAACAAGTTACCCCTAAGTTCAACCCCAATTCGGTCAAGAAATTCCACATCTAGAGAGAAAGAGATATTAAAACTCTAGCATCCATGTGTGAAGTAAGGTAGTCTAGACCATAAATGTGGTGGAAATTTTTTCATTGCAACCCACCTAGGGACAAATAAGTTCATGACTTTTTCATTAAGGACATCTAGGGACCATGCATTAGTCCTAAACATAGAGCTACCGACATTTCAAAACTTATCTAGGGTTCTATCTGCAATATCCCCTGTTGTTATAAGACTGAAATGTGCAAGGAATATTGGCAAACAGTTATCTTCCAACCTTCAATATGTTGTTCTAATTTTCAGACTAGATAACCCTGCATGTTATTGACACTGGACAACTTTGCATAACTCTGTGTGTTATTGATTATGATATAGTTTTCTTTGGTTTTTGCTTATTGAACATATGAATGCAATGAACTGAAATGAATTACTAATAAAGAAAGCATACCATTGTCCTATTCAACTAATTGATATTTTGTCAAACAATTGTCTTGCATCCTCAAATTTAAAAACCAAACTTATTACAACACATATAAAGCTCACAATTGATTTATTTATTCAACTCCAAAATGAAGGTACAACAACAACACTTTGTCTTGACATGTAAAACTCCATGAAAATAGTCACTTTACAACCAATAGGCATTTAGACAAACATATGGCATGCAAAATTGGTTTCAATCCTTCTTATTCAAATTGAAATACTAGTTTGTAATGGATTGGTTACAAGATTAGATGACAATGTGCTGATTAGAATAACCAAGACTCTTGGCTTTACAATGAAAGGCACTTCTACAATCTGAGTACAAATGGAAGCCGCTACAACTATTTAATGTAATCATAAATGGATGCAAAGTAACATGAAAACCTTGGTTTATTGCAGCACATATACTAATGATGATATGATAGCCACCAAATAGTCCTCAAACATCTTCCTTAAGCTCAAATTATGCCTCTACATATGCCACCCCTATTCTTGCCTGGAAACTTTTAAAATAAATAAATGCACCAATAAAAGGTCTCCAAATTGGTATAAAAATGATTGCCAGGACAATAACAATTGATTCCTCAAATACCCAAAACCAAAGGATGCCTCCAAGTGAAGATATGAATAAAATATGTTTTTGGTGATACCTTAGCAGTGGTTTATCAAACCCCTAGATTTAATTATCAGCAAGCTAATATCTCCTCCAAGATACTCCAAAATTATTGCTAGGACCTCCCAAGATGAATGCTCAAATACCCACAAAGAAACAACATCTGAATGAGGCCATATGAACAAAATCATGGTATTCCTCCAGCTAATGTAAAGTCTGAAAATGATTTGTGATGAGAACTTAGAAAATGATAGATGCAGCCAACTCTTAGGTAGTAAAATTGATGAAGACTCCTAACCTCAAAATGTCTCCAATGTTCTCCAAATCGAACCCTAGCAATATTTGGCCCTTGGCCACCAATTAAGCTCCAATGAAAGGACTGAGTTATCCTTCCCAATTTGCAATAATCTCAGTTGATAGTTTCACAACCTCAAAATTGCTTAATCTATGAGAGATTTTATTCCCAAAGGCTCAATAATGGCAGAAACCCAAACTAGTTCCTTCTCCAAACAAGATCTCAAAACTAAATATCAAATCTTCAATGATTAGAAGCTTAACTTGACCTTCTTTTATACTTTTTCTCCAGCCTTTCGAGAAGCTTCTAAAAATAATATTATTTCACTTAAGTGACTTTTATAATATAATATTAATTTAAGTCACTTTATTAAATTAATTAAATATAAAGTTACCTTTTAATTTTTATTTATTTGATAACTTTATAAATAATTAACTTAATACTTTTAATTAAAATAATCAATTAAGCTATCCTTAAGAAATATCATTAGTTGGGACAACTTAAATAATTTAATTAATTAATTATTTTGCCTTCAAAAAATGGGGACATTACACTCTCTTGCATGGAGTGGTTCTTGAAGAATAATTTAAATAAACCCTTTTGCACCATTCTAGAAAATGAAAGATGAAATTCAATTTTTTTTCCTTGTACATTATAAATCCAGTTTCATCTAAAAATTTCCTTGTAGGAGTATTATTGTTATCAAGTGCCATAAAAAATATAGTGACATTCTTAAGGCTATACATTTTTCCTTATTCCATGCATATACCATATCAGCATTACGTTTGGCAAGCAAGGAGCTAAGGTCAAAAGAGGGATGCTTACCTTCTTCTCATTTGGCTTTTGGACTTCGATCAAAACCTCCATGCTTCATCATTCAAAATTCAAATTTAGATGTGGTCAGAATTTTATCAACCTCATCTATAACCGATTCCTTAAAGGACCTACCAAATGCATTAGTGGCAAACAAATTCCCTTTTTCCTTTGGCTCCTTGAGCGACTCCTTCAAAACCTCATTTCCTTGAGCATTAAATGTGAATGTTAGGAACCTCAAGTGAATAGAACAGATATTACCAATTCAAAAATTGGAGAAACAAGAAACAAAAAGGGAAAAAGAAATGTAGAAAAGCAAATTCAAACCAGAACACAAAATAACAAAATTGATCCACAAGGCATATGAAAGGCACAAAGACCAATCAAGAGGCTAGAGAAATGTCATGGCGGGTTAGCAATTGATTATGATTGTGTTGGCAACAAGATATTACATCAATTTATACATATCATCAACCTATATTTCAAGGTTGGCTCAACCCACAACACAAACTACAAAATATGACCACACACACTACAAAAGCACATGCAGACCAAAACGATGTTGGTTAAGACATAGTCTTGACCTATATCAACACTGCAAACAAGAAACACCTCAAATAATTAAGTCTCGAACATCCACAACATGCTACAATCAACACGAATGTCACATAACACGAAAAACACCATCAAATCAAGAAAATGATCAATAACGTGCACAACGATCAATGCGGACCAACAACATGAATAAAACACAATCTAGAAACATCCACAAGAAATGTGAATTACCACAACAACAACCGCAACATCACCACTTACTAGAATCTTCATCATCATTACACCGAACCTCAAGAACACTCACTAAACTGACTGTCAAACTGAAAAATTCACTTGCAGACCTCCAAATCATGAACCATCTAGATTGAGGACACACCAGAACATCCCAAACACTTTTCAAAATCTACAAACCAAGATATTACAACTTCGAAGCAAAATCCAGAACACTGAACAACTGAAAAACTAACCTTAATACCAAACCTCATAACTCGATCAAATCATCATGCGGACCACTAAAACTTATGTTGGATCAAATAGAGATACTTATCTCAAAACCCTTTAAACTGCAATAGCTCATATGTAACAAACTGGCCAAACCAACTCATTTAATATGACTGCAACAATGGAACACACAAAGGAATATGTTGACATCAATGACAAAACATTGTTCCAGCAAACTTCTCAACAATATCTAACAATCTCCCCCTTTGGTATTGATGGTAACATATGAATGTGAAAAAAAATCAATGCAAAGAAAGAAAACAACTACCAACAATCTCCCCATATAAATACATATATACTCTCTCTCCCCCTAAGATCAGCACATGATATGACAGTTTTTCACATGATTCTCTCTCCCACTTTGACATCAATGCTAAAGACACATACTGCACAAAACTCTCTCTCCACAACTGAACATCAAATCTTAACCTTTGAACACCAATATTTATGACTACTCCACCTAAGTAGCAACCACCACATCAATCTGGATCACAAGATATCTCTGTGAAATCTACCAGAGATGCAACTCTATGCATCTTAGTTTTCATCAAGAGGGGCAACTACCCCTAGCTTCCCTATGAGATACTCAAAGGTATCTTTAGGCAAAGACTTCGTGAAGATATCTACAATTTGTTCCTTTGTAGACACATACTCAAATCTGACTTCCTTCTCATTCACCTTCTCTCTCAAGAAATGAAACTTGATTGATATATGCTTAGTCTTTGAATGCAATACCAGATTCTTAGAAATATTGATAGCACTTGAATTATCACAATATATAGCAGTAGGCACATCAAAAACAACTCTGATATCCTTCAACATCTACTTCATCCAAATTACTTGAGTATAGATGCTAGTAGCAACAATGTATTCAGCCTCTGCAGTAGATAAGGAAATAGCATTTTGCTTCTTACTCATCCATGAAACCGGTCTCTTACCCAAGAGAAATGCACCACCACTAGTACTCTTATGGTCATCAACATCACCTGCCCAATCAACATCAATAAATGCACTCAAAGTAAAGTCATCATCTTTAGGATACCACAAACCAAAATCAGCAATCCCTTTCAAATATATAAAAATCCTCTTCACAGCTACAACATGAGATTCTTTAGGATCAACTTGAAATCTATCAACAAGACATACAACATTCATTATATCCAACCTAGTATGAGTCAAAAAAATAAATCCACCAATCATAGACCTGTATCTAGTCTGATTTTCTTTCGGAGAATCATCATCCTTAGTCAACTTACATCCGATCATCATAGGAGTACCAACTAGCTTTGCATCATCTAAACCAAAATTCTTCAACAATTCCTTCCCATACTTAGATTGAGATATAAAAATACCTTTACCTAACTAAGAATTTTTCAATCCCAAAAATAATTTCATCTCACCAATCATAGACATTTCAAACTCATTCTGCATATCATCAACAAACTTCTTGCACAAACTATCATCTCCACCAAAAATAATGTCATCAACAAATACTTCAACAATCAAAATGTTCTCATCATCAATATTGAAATACAAATTACTGTTAGCAATACATGTATTGAATTCAAGCTTCATCAAATACCTATCCAATCTAGCATACCAAGCTCTAGGGGCTTTTTTCAGTCCATACAATGCTTTCTTCAATCTGCAAACCATGTCTTTTTAATCTGTCAACTGAAAACCATCTAGTTGCTCAATGTAAACTTCTTCTTCCAGCTCACAATTGAGAAAGGTTGACTTGGCATCCATCTGATAAACTTTAAAATCTCTGTAAGCAGCATAAGCAAGAAATAATCTAACAGCTTCAATTCTAGCTACCGGAGCAAAAGTCTCCTCAAAACTAATACCTTCCATCTGAGAATATCCTTTACAAACAAGTCTAGCTTTATTCCTAACAACTTCACCTTGTTCATTCAATTTATTCTGAAAGACCCACTTATTTCCAATTGCATTCTTATCCTTAGGTCTGGGAACAAGAATCCATGTATTGTTCTTTTCAATCTAATTCAATTCTTCTTCCATTTCTTTAACCCAATTTTTGTCTTTCCATGATTTATCAACATCTTTAGGTTCAATCTTATAAATTAAGCAATACTCTTCAGCAATTCTTCTCCTAGTCAGCACACCTTTATTCTTATCACCTATAATTTGAATGATTCAATCTTACATACCTGGGAGTCTTATGATTCTTCTTGATTTTTGGACTCTTGAATTCTTTCTTCTGCACTAGCACGTGTACCTTCTCCTTTATTCACTGGATTTTTCATAACACTCTAAATTTTATTCTGGGTCTACACTTTCTTTCCTTTATCTAAACTGACATCCTGATCATCCAAATCATATCCACAAGATCTAATATGTCTTTCATTGCATCCATCAACCTTCACATTAGCACTTTCAACTATCTTCCTCAATCTCTTGTTATAACACCGATAGGATTTTCTCTTAGTGGAATAACCAAGAAAGATTCCTTCATCACATCTAGCATCAAATTTCCCTAGATCTCCATCTCTTCTAATATAGCATTTACTACCAAAAATTCTAAAATATCTAACTATAGGAGCATGACCAGACCATAACTCATAAGGAGTCTTATTGGTATCACCTTTAATGTTCACCCAATTAAGAGTATATACAACATTACTCACAACTTCTCTCTAATAGATATGTGGAACATTTTCTTCAATCATCATGGTTCTAGCAACTTCCTGAATTGTCTTGTTCTTCCTCTCCACAACACCATTCTACTGAGGGGTTCGCGGAGTAGATAATTGTCTCTTTACCCCATGTTTTTCACAAAATGCATTAAAATCACCAGAAGTAAATTCACCATATTTGTCATATCTCATACACTCCACCTTCAATCCAGTCTCAGTCTCAACCATAGCTTTGAAAATCTTGAACTTCTCCAACACTTCAGATTTCTCCCTTAGGAAAGTAACCCATATAATCCTTGAATAATCATCAATCAACAACATGAAATACCTGTCACCTTGCAAGCTTCTCTCTCTAGAAGGACCACACAAATTAGTATGCACAAGATCCAATAATCCATTAGAACTATATTATTTGTTGTTTAAAGTAACTGTTGTTTGCTTCCCTAATTGACATTCCTTACATACTAGATTAGTAGGATTTACCGACTTAGGCAAATCTCTTACTGCTTGAGTAGAACTTATCTTAATCATTAAATCAAAATTCACATGACACGTCCTTCTATGCCACAACCAGCTTTCATCAACCCAAGCAATCAAACAACTTTTACCACCAGCATTCAAGTGAAAGATATTACCTTTAGTCTTAGTACTTGATGCAATCTCAATTCTGAAGCCACTCAAGATCTTACACTTGCCATTTTTGAATTGCAAATCATATCCCTTATCAACCATCTGTCCAACACTCAAAACATTATTCTTTAGACCTTCAACATATAAGACATCTTCAGTGTTTTGCTTACTATCAAGAGAAATACAACCTTTACCATGGATTATACCATCTTTGTCATCACCAAATCTTACTACACCACCATCATACTTTTTGATACTCACAAACTTACTCTTATCACCTGTCATATGATGAGAGCAACCACTGTCAATAACCCATTCATCTTTCTCTTCAACTTTAGAAACCAAAGCTTTCTCCTCAATAATGTTGCTAGTAGAATTAGTAGTCACTAGATCATCTTCCTTGATAACAATCAACACCCACTCATCTCCTGAATTTCCCTTCTCAGACTCATCATCTGTCACACCTTCATCAGCAACATAATAGCATTTCTTCTGATATTTAGGCTTGTAAGGCTTATGTGGCTTCTTAGGAACTCTTTTCGGACACCTTGAAGCAAAATGTCCTATCTTATTACATGAAAAGTATTTAAGAGGCAATTTACCTTCATACTTATCGACACCTTTAGGCAATCTTCTGGCAATCAAGGCTTCAAGATCCTCAAGCTCATTTTCTTCTTCTTCAAGTTCTCTCATCTCTTTCTCATATCTGGACACCCTTGTAGAACTTTATCCCAAATCATACTTTTGCTTCCCAGAAATAGTGGCTTTGAATGCAAATTCAAACTTAGGAAGAGATTCACCAAATTTACTCAACTCAAAGGCAACAATCTTTCCAATCAGCATGTCTCTAGTCACATCAGTCACCGTCTGGATCTCCTTAATAGAAACAACTTTATGTTTGTAAGCAAGAGGTAAGGATCTCAACACCTTAGCAACTATCTCAAATTCTTCCAATACTCCACCGACACATTTGATATTCAACACAAGCTCATTCACTTTCTGCATAAAGGAGGTAATTCGCATCTTTGCCCATCCTCACCATCTCATACTTTCCCTTCAATCTCTGCAACTTAGCAACTTTCACATGTCTATCACATTCATATAAAGTCTCTAGCTTCCTCCAGATCTCATGAGCAATCTACAAATCCATTACATTAGTCATCTCAAAATCAGACAAGGCACTCAACAATGCTTCCTTTGCTCTAATATGTAATTCAGCTTTCTTAATCTCATCTGGAGTAGTAGGACCATTCTAAGGAACATTATACACATTCTTAGTAATCTCCACCAATGCATCTCAAAAGACATTCCATCTGGTTCTTCCAGAGAGTGTAATTTGTTCCATCAAATCTCAGACTATCCTTCTTGAAAGTATAGGTTGTCATCTTGGATCTCCTCAAGTGACCAAGCTTCTTCTAGAGGATCTAGCTCTGATACCAATTGTTGGCAACAAGATATTACATCAATTTATACATATCATCAACATATATTTCAAGGTTGGCTCAACCCACAACACAAATTACAAAATATGACCATACACGCTACAAAAACACATGGAGACCAAAATGATGTCGGCAAAGACATAGTCTGGACCCAAATCAACACCGCAAACAAGAAACAACTCCAAGAATTAATCTTCTAACATCTGCAACATGCTACAATCAACATGAATGTCGCATAACATGAAGAACACCACCGGATCAAGAAAATGATCAATAACATGCACAACGATCAATGTGGACCAACAACATGGATAGAACACGATTTAGAAACATCCACAAGCAATGTGTATTACCACAACAACAACTACAACATCACCACCTACTAGAATCTTCACCATCATTACATCGAACCTCAAGAACACTCACTAAACTGACTGTCAAACTAAAAAATTCACTTGCGGACCTCCAAATCATGAACCATCTAGATTGAGGACACACCAGAACGTCTCAAACACTGCCAAATACGTAAACCAAGATATTGCAATTTTGGAGCAATGCGGAGCAAAATACAGAATACTAAACAATTGAAAAACTAACCTCAATACTGGACCTCATAACTTGATCAAACCATCATGCGGACCAATGAAACTTCTACTAAATCAACTGGAGATAGTTATCTCAAAACCCTTTAAACCGCAATAGCTCATCTGCAACACACTGGCCAAACCAACTCATTTAATCTGACTGCAACACTAGAACACATAGATGAATATGTTGTCATCAATGACAAAACATTGTTAGAACAAACTTCTCAACAATATCCAACAGATTGTTCATCTTCTAACTAGACCTCATAGCTCACTCCAACCTCCATCTCCCATTTTAAACTAAAATTAAAATTAAAAAATGTTCAGATAAAGAATGGTGACTTTTTAAAATATATCTATTGGATGAATAAGTGTCTATATTACTATTTATAAAATAATACTATATGTATTCACAAGAATAGGTGCATGGAAGAAGGCACACATCAAAGTCCAAACAAGGGTAAAACGCAAAAAAAATACAATAATAGGTCGCTGTGTAGTAAGCTAAAACACTAATAGGAGGAGAAGGATCCCAATAATCTATTTCACCCTAAATATCAATGAGGTCTAGAGTATCCATGAGAGGCTCCCAAACCAATATATCTATAATCTTTTTTTTCTTCACCTAGATGCTAAGTGTCATGAATAAATAATATAGCAAGATCAAGCTGAAAGAATTTTCTAGAGTTTTGTTAGCCTTCAGACTCATAACTATGAGCCTACAGAGAGATAAAATGGACATAGGTGTCTCAAAGCTATCCTCTTTGAGATTGATACCTAGCTCTTGCAGCACAAGGTCGGGATTCATAAGAGTGTGCATTTTGTTCATCACAAGCAAAGGGCCTACATCCTCAATAATGCCCTTGAGGCAAAGAATGACCTTAGCGAGAGTTAGGATTTAGAGGGACTTTATCAATAGTGCATGGGATATTACTCCACTGATTTAAGACCACTTGAAGGTGTGCAACTTTGTTGTCTTTTACTTAAATTTGCATAAGTACATTAGAACAAATCACAACTTTAGTGTAAAGTGAGAAGTTGGTATCAACTAAACATCCAAAAAAAAAGTAGAATTCATGTTCATCCATATGTTAAAAATAATTTCTACCTTAAAAGAATATATGGAGGAGATTCTAAGCCACCCCCCTCGTGATTGAATGGGTTAGGGTAAAAGGGTTTGAAAAAATCATCAATCCAAGCCCACACAAACTTAACTCTAAGATAAAATTAGAAGAGGTGTTTGATAGTTTCTAGATGACCACAAAATGGGCATTGCAAACCTCGGATCCCCATATTAGTTAATTTGGAGCCAACTAGAAGACCTTGGGAAAGAATACATAAGTCAAAACAAGAAAGCTTCAACTCTAGAATGGCCAACCAAACAATTTGAAACCTGTGATACCAAGCATTCAAGGAGGATATTGTCTCTGGTTTAAAATAAATGTTATAGAAAAAAAATTTAGACAACCATGAATAGCCCTTATGAGACAAGTGCAATCATGCAATAATGTCTCAAGATACCATTTCCAATCTATTCACTCGAGCTTGAAATAATGAATCCCAAACATGTGAATCATGTGAAGTTGCATAGAGTCAATAACAACTTGGAAGTTTTTAAGGTCCTAGATTGGTGTTGTCAATTAGGATTGAACCTTTAGCCAATATAATATTAACTATCCTATTGAAACATGGAAACACTCTCAAATTGTGGGGGGTATATGGTGAGAGAGAATCTCCAAAGCGGGTTGGTTCCCTTCGAAGATCACCTAATCTAAAATACTTTTCTGAGATAAGGGTTTAGAGAGGTAACTGAAAATAAAATCCTAAAACTTAGAGTGATTCACGAGTATTTTAAGATGACTTTGACAATTTACTCACAAACAACTCTTAGAAAACAATAACTCCCACAACCTCACATGAACACATAACACAAAATTGATTTGTGTGAAGGTTTAAACTCAAACACAACGTGCAATTTGCATCATATGAACTTTCTACACTAGACAATTTGCAATAATAGGACATAAAAAGGATTTTGAACATCAAAATCACAATAACGACATCAAACTATAACTGCAAAATCAGACTTAAATTGGAGATAAGAATGTTCTATTGTTTTATTAAGCTGAAGGAGTATCCAAACAAGGCTTGAGTACAAAATGTTCACAACTCTCTCTGTAAAAAGAGCCAGAGAAAGAGAAACCAAAAAAAATCCCCTTAAGATGTTTACCAACCCTCCTTTTAAATGTGCCAGAGAGAGAGAGAGAGACAATCTTCTTTCCCGATACATCTCCAAGAGTGAAAAATAAAAAAAATTGGCTGAAACTACATCTTAGAATAGCAACCTCTTCCAATTTTCAAGCTCAAAAGAAAAGCCTCCAAAATAGTGCCCCAAACTACTCCAAACTGCATGACAAAGATAACAACTTTCTATCTCTAGAAGGTTGAACCTAAAGAGCCACAAAATCATGCCCAAAATGCTTCAAAATTGAAAATAGAAGTTTAGTTCGCCCACTTTTTTCCAAATCTGCCCAAGAGCTCAAACTCAGAAATGAAAAGTTTCAATGAGAACTCAAAAGTACTAACTGCATTATTTAGAAAATAACAAACATCAAGGTAATTTATAGAAACATTACCTTAATGATGTTTTACATCATTTGCAGTTTTAGAATTACAATATAGCAAGCTTCACCTTAGTCTTGATTTTTTTTACAACTTGACTCCAATTATCCTGATCGTTGCACTAAAGATAAAATTTTGATACTTTGCAAAAAAATCAAAATAATATGCTAAGGTCCTTAATATATTTGATTTTTCTAAAAAAATCATAAAAAGATTTTAGGCACTTGTCATATTATTTTCACTCAAAGCTTAAAGGGAAACCTATGATAGTTCTGATACTAATATGATTAGTACAGATGCCAAGCTAACAAGATGAGAGGGGGGGGGGGGGTGAATCATACAAACTTAATCTTCCATAAAAACAACAGATTCAACCTCGGTAAACTTATCAGAAAAACTGTAAAGCATGTAGACTCATAAACAGATAAGATCACACAACATATAGCACTAGATTTAACATGGAAACTCAAATAGGGAAAAACCACTGTGGGATTTCGGACCCACTAAGAAATATACTCTTCTAGAGTATGCTTGGTTAAAAGCAAATCCTATTAAAGATTACAAACACATTGCTAGATGTGACCCGGTTAAGGGATTTCCCTCAGATCTGTTAGGATCTTCACCTTGTTAGAGGTGACATTGTTAAAGGATTTCAAACACTCAATCTGAATGTCACCTTGCTAGAGGGTTTTACAAATAAGACTGTTAAGTCCACTCAGTTAAGAGATTTTCTGTCACTTCACAAAATAACAGTAATAAAATATATCTGCAACTTCACATCTACAAATGCTAAAGCAGATTCTTATTTGCTCAATACAATCTTAGTCATAAGACTTATCTTGTCCCTTTGCTGGGCTCTATACTCTGTTATCAAAATAGATCTTCAAGCTTCTGTGCTCGGTAATCACTATGTAGCATTCTTGTGCTTACACTTGCCCACATACATTGTTTATCAACAGTTCTTTATTTATAAACAATTTTGCCAACCACATAATCTCCTTGATCACATTTCCCATGATCAATCATAGCCATCAGATCTTCAAACTCGACCAGGTTCAATGTATCCTTCGATCTGAAAACGTTTTACCTCACCTTGGAACTTGCATATATTTCTTGGAACTTGTGCTAAGGTATTGTGGTTCAATTTGAGCTGTAGATCTTCCTACCGATCTTTCATTGCCATAGATTCTTTAACAAACTTCATACATGACTTACCAATCATTTAATCAACTCCAGCTCATCAGCTTCCTTCATTAAATAATGCTTTTATACATTCAATGCATTCTGTTATTACTCGGTTGCAACTTGGTGAATACTAAACTTTACTCGGTAGACATTCTGCCTTCATTAACCGATAGCGATAACCTTAGGGTTTACCGACTAGGTTCTTTGCTCGGTAACATAGTATAGTATTAACCTTACAAACAATAGAATATGTAGGATATCAAAACAATCTAAACATCATGATCTCATCATTGTCTAACTCGGTAATAGTTGTCCATTGAATAACTTATTCCTCCCCTTATTCATTACATTCTTTCTGTGTCTTTTATCGAGATCTTAACTCTTTTCAAAACATACTTCTTAAGATATGGCAACATCATACTGAATCAAAAAATCAATTTCTTGACATCAATGACAAAATAATAATATTAAGACAATGAACATCCTTAATCAGTTATATCCATAGTCATCAACAACCTTCTCAATATCCTTATTGAAATACCAACAATCTCTTATTGTAATTGGAATGCCAACAATCTCCCTTGTCTGTTATAATGCCAACAACCTAGGGCATTCAACACTTAGACAAACTCAAGGGCATCGACTTGATTTTGTCAAGGTCATGAAATAAATCAAATTCTCAAAATCTAAGTTTGGCAAACATGAAAAGGAAAACATGAGGCACCAAGGTATTAGTTTGGTATTTGATTTTTTTTTCAAACATTGTGATAAAATGCCAAACCCAAATTAGGGCATAAGGAAACCCTAATATCAAAACTCCACTCAACCCCTTTCTCTCTTCATTTAAAATTTGACCATCCTTGGGAAAAGACTTTGCACTAAGCTGCCATGGAAGTTTAGGGTTTCGACCTCTGGAAGTCATCCATTCATACCATTTTCTTATCAATTTTTCTCAGAAGATCATCGGGTAAGTTGTTTTGAAACAAAATCTAAATAATAGTCTCCATCCTTGAAGTTTTTCAGCCTCCATGGCCTCAACTACTGTGGGTTTTCTAATGCATTTTTGTGCTTTTGTCTTTCTATGGATGCTTCCCTTTTCTTTGGCCACCATTTAAGATCCTTGTTTGAAGGAAGAAAACTAGAGAAATCCGCGGCCTCATGTGTATTCTTCTCTCAACAAACATGGAGGTAAGACTCTATCATTTGAATCTTTGTATTACCATTGATTTTGTGTTGTAAGAAATTCAAAATGAGCATGAGCTCATCGTTCTGTGAAAACATTTGGAAAATTTCTATATGTTCTCCATCATAGGTCGTGGCTATACCCTATACATTTTCTTATTTATGATGGCTTTATTCTTGTATAAATAGAAACATTTATCTCAGGTTGCGACCATGAGAGCACAAATTAGGCTCTTTCATTTGAATATGGCAAATATTATTTATTATAGAAACCCTAACACCATCATAGCATTTGTTCATTTGCCTTCAAGAAAATTTATATTTGGCTTTTCAATAAGGCAATATTGAAGGTAATATTGCTCATTTTTCTAGAGAAATAACACATCTCTACTTCCTCTTATGCATGCAACTGTGGCTCCATCATTTGCTCTCAAAAATGCAGTTTTGTTCTATTATGACTTTACTCCTTAAAGCACATACTATGCACTCCTTTATTATTCATATGAGCAATTGATCGTTTATAATTTTCAACTCATTATATTCCTGGATTTGACTATCCTAAATGATCAATTGCTTATATGAATAATTACATAACTTTATGATGTACTCCTTCAAATGTATATTTCCTTTTGAGCAATTATGAATGTGTTTCTTCTCTAAGACCCCTCTTAAAAATTAAGGGGCATCATGTTGGGCTCAACCCTTGTGGGAGCCCGTTTTTCACCACATGTTATAATGTCTTCAAAAATGGATTAGCAACATGATTTCTCCTATACCTGCATAGTGAACAAACATGTTATATTTAAAACAATGAAACTCCATGCTCTTGTGATATTTTATCTTCTGGGATCTCTTGTATACATTTGATATTCATTCCACTTATTTAATACATCATAGGGAATGTATTTTATTTATGTTGGTGGGACACGTAGTGAAATTCATATCTAGAGCTCTTAACAACCTTTTTCATCATGATGCAGATTCATTCAAGATCAGGAGAAAATAGGAGCAGCTAAAACGAAGATCAATTGAAGACTCAAAACAAGAAATGATGGTTGTGTCTTTCATTATGTGCGTCTTTCCTTTCTTCATCTTCAGTTGTATAGTTCATTCCTTATGATGTGTTGGTTCAGCTACTCCCATGACTTGTGTGGGACATTTGATTTTTCTTTTCTTTCCAAGGAATAAAAAGAAACACTTTTGTATTCTTGTGCAATTATGTATATATTTCTCTTGCAAAATGAGTGAAACATTGTAAAGTGTATGAATTATTGCAAGATGAACGAAAGCAATATTTTTTATATCTCATGTACCCACTTTCATACTGTAAAACACACAAACACATTGTATAGTAAAATTGAACTTCTCCCTTTTAAAATCCAATATATGCAATGGTTTAAACAAAGTGGAAATGAACTGAAATCTTTTCTCCTCAAAATGAACATATCTGTCTTAGCTCTGCCAATTTGAGTTGTGGGTGAAAATTGGTAGCAATTGGATAATTAAAACTTAATTTTGGATTGAGGCATGTTAAGATTAAGGTGTCATCAACCTTGTAAATCCTATGCAATTAATTACCCCTAGTGTTGTTTATAAATTATTCACAAGGGATGGGATTTTCACCAATGACAGTAAAAATATTTTACTGGATCAGTAATAATTTATTTATTGGCAATATTAAGTTAATTATTTATGGGCAATGGTTACTATTCATATTTACCAAGAGGTTGACCACAAGTAAAAATGGGGTTCCTAGAATCTATTATTAGTGTATGTCAATTGTAAAAGAATCTATTATTCTTGGTATCTTATAATGTAATGTCCCCGATATAACTAAATAGTCAATTTAAATAATTTATTGTATAATCCTATACTTAATAATATCTTTCAGGGCCTTTTTATTAATTAGTTAGTTATAAAAAAATTGGTATCGGTTCGTTTGTAACCCTTCGGGAAATTTCCCGAAGCCCATTTATAAGGCCGAGTTTGGCATAGTTCTAGGCATGGTGAATTTGATGTTTTCTTTGTATTTACGAATTCCAGTTGGAGTTTCATTTTGTTGTAGTTTTGGAGCTACAAGATCCTACCTATTTTGTATTTACAGTTTCGTTGGGAGTACCTCCTCACCCTATTCTTCTCGTGGTTTGAATCTATAATCCCTTCATTGGAAGACACATGTGTCATCAAGTTCTAGATGAAATACATGTTCCCAGAGCTTTCATTCTATGCACTAAACTAATATAAATATATATATCTAAAGAGTATATTGTGTATTCGAAATCAAATTCATAAGTGTTTTTAGAAGATTGTCATACACAGGACTTGGTAGAAGCATTCGCGCAAGGTGATAAGGGCGACCGTACTACCCATGGTTGGGAGTAGTAACCATATGGATACACCATACATAGGTGCAAGTAAGACTTCACCATACGGGTGAGACATAGTCACTATATGGGTGAAGTATTGGATCCTCTCACCGTATGGGTGAGTGTAGCCACTGTATGAGCTTGTTTGCATGGTCATCGCACAAAACTATATGGAGCAGCACATCACACTGTACGCTAAGTTATTAGCCACTATATTAGGTGAGAGTAGGGGGTGACGTACGACTGGGAGAGTCATCAGGACATTACAGTGGTATCACAACCTATAATTCTACCAGCCTGACTAGTAGTGGATGCAGAGAGAGCTCAAAGTATACAACAGAAGGAGATATCATTTTATGGATATAATGGGGGATCCTGATACTGAAATCATGACATTATTGAGGGAGCTAGCCAGAAGTCAAGCTGAGCTCAATGAAGTTATGGTCAAAGGTGAACAAAGACAAAAAGTCATGGAAGAGACATTGCAAAAATTGGGAGAGGGTAGAACACAATGGACATGGAAATAAATATGTCACGGGAAAGTCTAGCACACAACGCTCTTATTATCGATCGTTGATGCCGACATTTCCCCAAAGAATAGAAGCCCCCTGTAGGGAACAGTAGCCCACTTTTTCAAGAGATTTAGAGGCAGCTGAGACAAGATTGGAGAGATGTGGATCTTGAGGGGGATATATCCTTCAAGGATTACGTAGACCTACGAATGAAATATTCGGATGGCAGGAGTCATGGCTACTACAATGATGATATCAAACAAAAAATTGGCAAGATACACTCATCATCCTTTGATGGGACCGAGTCAACGTTTGCATCAGCATGGGTATAGAAAGAAGATACCTACTTCCAGCTCAACCTGATTCCTAAGGATGAGGCGATCAAGTTTGCAACACTTCACCTAGAAGGAGTCACTCACAAATGGTGGCATCACGGTATGGTCACCCTCAATCACGATCAAGTAAATTCATATGTCGATTTCATGGGGAGACTTATAGACTGCTTTGATGAAAAATATCTAGAGCTCAACTTCAAGGAATTGGATCAACTGACATAGTCTGGATCAGTGGACAATTACATCATATAGTTTTAGAGACTGTTAGTGTTGGTGACAAACATCTTAAAAAGGAAACTAGATTGTGTTTTTCATGGATGGGCTGATGGAACCCCTGAAGGGTTGGGTCAAGGGTTTCAACCCAAACACACTCACTGAAGCGATTAAGAAGGCTCGTGACATGGCCACCTCATCTTCTTCTGCCAAGAGTTACTCACATGACAAACCACCCCTCACCCCAAAGGAGAAAGACAACAAACCCCGTCTGAAGAAGCCATTATTAGATGAGGCCACAAGGCAAGAACTCAGGAGGAAGACTCTCTATTTTACCTGCAAGGAGTCTTGGGAACCATGGCACTAATGCTTAGGCAAGGGAAAGATCCACTACATTGAAGTGGTGTCTGAGGGATAAGAGGATATTGAGGAAGATGGTCAACAAGGTACTGAGGAGTCTAAAGAAAACATGAACTGTGCAGAGAGAATTTCCACATTGGTATGAAGGGGAGGTGTTATTACGGATCTAAAACACACTCCAAGGTGTAGTATACTCCGAGTACGTGGCACACTCCAAGGATAGTGGATTGTAGTCATGCTCGATAGTGGGGCCACACTCAACTTCATCAACTCATCACTCATCACCTGAACAGAGGGGTTTGTGAATGGAGGAACATGAAGGGTTTGAAGTCAAGGTGGCATGATGAAATCTCTTTACATGTACCCATCTGGTCCCGCAACTAAGCATCACAATGGGAAATTACATAGTGAC
Organism: Cryptomeria japonica; assembly: GCF_030272615.1. Classification (NCBI taxonomy): domain Eukaryota; kingdom Viridiplantae; phylum Streptophyta; class Pinopsida; order Cupressales; family Cupressaceae; genus Cryptomeria; species Cryptomeria japonica. Next base: position 155,285,982 of record NC_081409.1, on the reverse strand, counting down.
CAATGATTTCTTTGTGGTAGATTTGGATGATACATATGTCATATTGGGCATTCAATGGATGGAGACCCTCGACCAGTACATACAGAGCTTCAAGAGGATGGAATTCTCATTCGAAGTGGATGGCAAGAAGGTGGTATTGAGGGTAATGTCCAATGGCAGCATGAGGGAAATTTTGGCCAGATGGATAGAGGCAATCTTCAGACATGATGACATCATCTGGGTGATACACTGCTTGGTCTCGAACAAACCATTGTGTGGGCAACATGCATACTACCAGGATGATGAACTTCGGGTGGTGTTGGGAAAACACAGTTTTATTTTTGTAGACATTCCACCTGGTATTCCCCCACACCAAGTTTTTGAGCATGCCATCAAGCTGGAGGAAGGATCCAAGCTAGTTATCACCATGCCCTATCACCACCCTAAGAAGTTTAAAGATGAGATAGAGAAGATGATCCAGGAACTCCTCGACAAAGGATGGATCAGGCCCAGTGGTAGTCCCTTTGCATCCTTTGTAGTTTTGGTAAAGAAGAAGGCTGGGTCCCTGAGGACATGTGTCAACTACTATGCATTAAACAAAAGGACTATCAAAAATAGATACCCCATCACCAGGATCGATGAGCTGTTGGACGAACTACATGGCACAGTTTACTTTTCCAAAATTGATCTTCAATCCGACTACCACTAGATTCGCATGAGGGAACAAGATGTCGAGAAGATAGCTTTCTCTTGCCACTACAAACACTATGAGTTCTTGTTCATTCCATTTGGGTTAACCAATGCTCTGGCCACTTTCCAGTCCTGCATCAACCACATTTTCAACAAGCAATTGCGTAAGTTTTTGTTGGTGTTATTTGACGACATATGCATTTACAGTAAGACGTGGGAGGAACATATGAGACATTTGGATGAAGTATTTGGAATCATGGAGTCACATTCATTGTTTGCAAAAAGGTCCAAATGTGAGTTTTGGATGACTGAAATATTTTACTTGCGTCGCGTCATCAGTGCTTAAGGAGTTCAAGTGCACCAAAAAAAGATTCAAGCAATCCTTGATTGGCCCCCACCCAGGACACTTTTGGAGTTGCTTGGATTCTTCGGACTGTGTAATTATTACAGAAGATTTGTGAAAGGATTTTCACAACTTGGAGCACCACTGAGAGACTTGACGAAGAAGGGAGCCTTTTATTGGGATGAGTAGGTGCAACACACCTTTGACAAGTTAAAGGAAGTTATGAGTACATGTCCGATACTGGCACTACTAGATTTCACTCAACCCTTCATCTTGGAGTGTGATGTGTCTAATGAAGGCATTGGAGCCGTACTAATGCAAGACCATCACCCATCGTGTTTGAGAGTTGGAAACTCTCAGGAGCTGAATGATGCACTCAATATATGATAAGGAGATGCTTTCCATTACGCACGTGTTGGTCAAGTTTCGGTAGTACCTCATCGGAGCAAAATTTGTTGTGCGGACAGACCACAACAGTTTGAGATATTTTCTGCAGTAGAAGGACTTGAACAAGTGACAATAGAAATGGGTGAGAAAAATTCAAGCATATGAATTTGACATTGAGTATGTGAAGGGGAAGAATAATGTAGTAGTTGATGCCCTATCAAGGAGGCCTGCCATATTTTCTCTATCATAGATCTCGACCGCTTGGAAGGCACACTTGTTGGTCGAATACTCCAAGAATTCATTTGCATGCCAATTGATGGACGAAAAAATATAGGATGACAGGTACAAGGTGGTGAACGATGTCATTTACTACAAGGATCAAATCTTCTTGGTACCCGAATCAAAGATGAAGGAGAAGATTTTGAAGGAAGTTCATGACTCGCCTCTTGCAAGTCACCCTGGGTACCTCAAGACATATAGGCAAATTTGGGAAAGGTTCACATGGAAGGGCCTCAAGGATGATGTATTGCAGTACATGTGGGAATGTGTCACTTGCCAACAGAACAAATCTAAGCACACCTTATCAGGGGGGTTACTTCAGCCTTTACCAATACCCAATCAAAAATGGGAAAGCATCTCAATGGACTTCATTACGAGACTTCCCAAAGTGCAAGGGAAGGATTGCATTTATGTCGTGGTGGATCGTTTGACCAAATATGCACATTTCTTTTTCATTTCCATGGGATGTCAAGCGGCTCAGGTGGCCGAGTTTTTTTTTCCAAGAGGTGTTCTGCTTGCATGACCTTTCACAGAACATAGTCAATGATATGGATAGTTGATTCCTCAACACTTTTTGGATGGAACTATTTCGCTTGGCAGGAACAGAGTTTTCACCGAGTACTAGCTACCACCCATAGATGGATGGTCAGATGAAGATTGTGAACAAGTGGTTGGAGGGTTATCTAAGGAACTATGTTTCAGCTCAACAAAAAGAGTGGGTTCATTGGCTTCATTTAGGAGAGCACTGTTAGAACACTACCTATCACATGTCAATAGGTATGCCTCCATTCAAGGCACTCTATGGTTATGAGCCTTCGTCATTTGTTGATCTAACATTAGGTGATAGTCATGCACCAAGGGCCAAAGACTTACTACAGGAGAGCTTGGATATCCCGAGGTCTCTCAAGAAAAATCTAGGGAGGGATTTGTTGGTAATCTAGAGGACTTGATTATGTGTTGCATTGATATTTGGTCATTGATGGCAACACTGGTTGTTTTGGTTGTTTACCGATTTCCGGTTGGTTCCAGTAGAGTGCTTGATCATGATATTGATTCGGTAGGATCTGGTATGCTATGGTTTTTGGAATTGGTTTGGATCTGTCATTCATGATATTCAGATTTGTATCATGATCAGTTGGTTTGGGATTTCATGACTCAAGAGCTATCATTTGTTCTAGTAAGCCTTTTGATCATTGGTAAGGGTTTTACCAACAAAGCTTTGTTGAAGATATTTTGATGCATGTGATAAGTGGTGTTGGTGTGGCTTCTAGATGGCTTTCAAGATGTTGTTGGTTATCATGTTCATGTTTCAATTCATCGGTGGTGTTGGATTTGGTTTATGGTGACCTATTTTGGGTCCGGTGTTATCTAGGTTATGGACTGGTTTCTGTAACATGTTGGAGGATGTTCCTGATGCGTTACCAGCGGGATTTAATTATTGGTTTACATTTTTTTTGGCCTAAGCTGACTTGGTTGATCATTGGATTGTGGGTTTATGTTTTGAACTTATCTTATTATCTTTTAGGTAGCCGACCTAATTGTTTAGGTGTCGGGTTGGTATAAATATGATGTAAAATCTCTTTGTAGATCATGGGTTGATAGAAAAAGGTTATGGGATGATCTGCGTGTGAATAATGTTGTAATCATATGCAGAAGGTTTGGTCGATCATAGGTGATAAAAATGGGTTTGTAAAAGAGGCTTAAGGCCTCTGACATTGAGCTTAATTGGATCTGTACTCAAGCATAGGAGATGCTATACTTGCAGTTCACTCTTCTTTTTGGATTGTAGTCTGATGTTTTTATAGTCAATGAGGCTCCTTTTTGTGATGAGAAGTGCACTCTAGCCTGTTGGATTTATTGCATGTGCAGTCCCCTCATATTGTATTCACATACTTACTGCAGAAGTATTATCTGATTGAAGGTAGGCTTCCCACCATGGTTTTTCCCTTTACCGGGTTTTCTGCATACAAGTCTTGGTGTCATGTGTTATGGATGGATGGTAACTGTTATGTGATTTATGTTTATGTTTAAATGCTTTATCAGTCATTCTGGTATTTGGTTTATGCATTTCGATATTGAGTTTATGTGTTCTGATAATAAGGATTTAAATGCTTAAAGTTCTATAATCCAATGACAACAGATTCACCCCCCCTCTCAGTTGTCCTCTGGTTATCTAAGTTGTCTAACAATTGGTATTAGAGCTTGGTCCTCTCTGCAGAAGCTTAACCTCTTGAGGAAGATCCTATGGCATCTAGAAGTTCAAGTTCATTTGCTGTTTCTTTTCAGAGAGAAATTCCTAGGCTTGATGGAACAAATTACAAGGTATGGAAGATTCAGATGGAGACTCATCTGAGATGTCTTGGAAAGGAGATTTGGGAGATCACTAAGAATGGTGTTACATCATTTAATCCAACATCTGGCAATCCTCCTCTGGCAGGTCTGGATAAAGAGCTTGAGAATAATTGTAGAGCTAGAGAAGCCCTTTTGTGTGCACTTTTTGATCAACAAAAAATGGGACTAACTGACAAATCAATTGCAAACGATATATGGGACAAATTTGGAGACTTTGAATGAAGGTGACCCTACTATTAAAATTTCTAAACATGATGGTTACTGGGTAAGGTATGAGAACCTGAAGATGGAAGAAGATGAAAGGATTGTTGCTTTTATTGGACAAAGTTAATTAGATTGTTCTGGGAATTCAATGTTGTGGTGGATCTCTGAATGAAGATGAAATAGTTTCTAGAGTACTGAGAGCTTTGCCACTGGCTTATAAGATGAAGGATATTGCAATTAATGATCTTAGAACTATGGAAAACACCTATGTTAATAGGGATACCTTGGTTGGGAAATTATCTGTTTTTGAGCTTGAGGAATTTGGACCTTTTGGAACTGTTAAATCTGAACCTGCTTTTCATGCATCTACATTATCTACCAACTAGAGTGTGAGCAACTTGAAGCCTTATTTGCTAGAAGAGTACCTAAAGGACCAACATGAAGTAAGTATGAAGGAAAATCACCTTTTGAATGCTTTGCATGTAATAAGATAGGTCATTTTGCATCTAGATGTCCTGAAAGGAATTCAAGATTTGAAGAAAGAGCTAGAATATCTTTTAGGTCTAACCATGATTATCAGAAAAAGAATAAGTACAGGAAAAACAAAGACAAATCATCCTACTATGTGGATGAGGAAGGTGTGACTAATTCTGATGATGAACCGACACAAGATTCAGCCAGTGGATCCAGAAATGGAAAGGAATGGGTATTTTTAGCTATCAAGGAAGATGATTCGGTACTTGAAGAGAAGGCCCTTGCTGCTAAAATTGGAGACAAGGATGAATGGGTAATTGATAGTGGATGCTCACATCATATGATTGGTGATAAAAGGAAGTTCTTATCTATGCAAGAATTTGATGGTGGTGTGGTTAGATTTGGAGATGACAAAGCATGTATGATCAAGGGAAAAGGAACAATATCATTGGATGGTAAGAATAACATTGATAATGTTTATTATGTTGAAGGTTTAAGGCATAATATTTTGAGTGTAGGACAGTTTGTTATAAGGGATTTCAGTTACAGTTCAAAGATGGAAAATGCAAGATTATCAATAGATATGGATTGGAAATTGCAACCGGTACATAGACTAAAGGTAATATCTATGGCATAAGAGGTTGTGTCATGTGAATTTTGATTGCATTGTGAAGATCATTTCTACTAAGGTAATTAGAGATATACCTAAGATTGTAAAGCCCTGTAATCTGGTATGTAAGGAATGTCAAATGGGAAAGCAAGTTAGAATTTATCTTAAGAGTATACAAGACAAATCTAATGATGTTCTTGATCTTATTCATATTGATTTGTGTGGTCCTACTGGAATCAAAAGTTTTCAAGGTGAGATATTTCATGCTAATCATTGATGATTATTCTAGAATGACGTGGGTTAATTTTCTAAGGGAGAAGTTTGAAGCATTTGCAAAGTTTAAAATCTTTAAAGCTAAAGTTGAGATAGAGACAAGATTGATGATTAAATGTTTAAGGTCAGATCGGGGTGGAGAATTCACATCCAGTGAATTTAACATCTACTGTGAGAAGAATGGGATAAGGAGACAGTTGTCTGCACCCCAGACACCTCAATAGAATGGAGTTGTGGGTCAGTGCAAGAAGATGAGTCCACTTTTTGGCCAAAAAGTGGAAGTGTTTTCCCTGATTTTCAGATTTTGTCTCATTTGAGCTTAAATTTTGAAACACTTAGAGATTGAATCTTGGAAAAAGTCAGTAATATAAAAGATAGCCCTCTGAGTGTAGTTTCCAAATATATAATTTATTTTAATACCCACATAATAAAAAATAACTTTTTAAATGGAGTTCTGAAAACTATGTTTTAAAAATGCTTGTTTCAGGACCATACCATGCATGTGTACGACCCACACTTTTTGACACAATTAAAATTATTTTCTCAAACTGTTTTGGGAAATGGTTTGTAACACACTGAAGATTGATGAGCATATTTTTTTGTATTTTTTTTTCTAATATTTTTTTTTTAATTAATTTTTTAATGGCCGTAATTATCTTTTTAAAAATTTGACGTGTACGACCCACATAATTTGATGTAAACTTAACATTTTTTGATTTTTTTTTTTTTTAAATACAAAAGAATTTTGTGTAGATTGATGACATATAATTTTTTTTCCAAAATTCTTTAAAATAAAAAAGTTATTAAATTAACAAAATTAGTTAATATTTCAAATTTATGGACCCGATTTAGTATAAATTAAATGAAAAATAGTTAAAGTAATCAATTTTTAAATAAATTTACATATTTAGAATCTAGACAGTATAATCTGAAATGGGTTTTAATTTCGTATAAAAATTCTCTAATTAGAGGCGCGTAAACTATTTCTGAAGTTCATATTTGTGCTTTCATTCATGGAGATTTGAATTTGCAGGTCCATGTCTCAGGTGTGGCCATCCCAGGCCTATCCCAGGCCTATCCCAGGCCTAATCCCGAGCCAAGTGGCGGGTTGTGGAATCAACTTCCACAAAACGGGCCCCCGTTTTCAAACAAGGGCGGATTGTGGAAAAAAAAGAAAAATGCCATTTAGAAACGGGGGCCCGCTTTTAAACAAAACGGGGGCCCGTTTTTAGAAACGGGCCCCCGTTTTTTAAAACGGGCCCCCGTTTCTAAAAAACGGGCCCCCGTTTTGTTTAAAAGCGGGCCCCCATTTTATAGCAAAACGGGGGCCCGTTTTTAAACAAAACGGGCCCCCGTTACCTTCCAGCTCGGGAGCCCGAAGCACAAACGGGCCCCCGTTTTTTGAAAACGGGCCCCCGTTTATAAGAGCGCATTTTCCAATGCGCGGACTTCCGCGAATTTGTGACTCATTACCTTGCACTTGCCCTTGTGTAAAGGAAGAACATAACTATCTTGGATGCAGCTAGAACCATGATGATGGAAGCTAATCTGCCTCATATGTACTAAAGAGAAGTTGTAAGCACAATGATATACACATTCAACAGAGTTCATATCAAAGGAGATACCAATAAGACACCTTATGAGTTATGATTTGGTCATACACCGCTAGTTTTAAAGTATTTCAGAATCTTTGGTAGTAAATGCTATATCAAAAGAGATTATTCCATTGGAAAGTTTGATCCTAGATGTGATGAAGGAATATTTCTTGGTTATTCCAATAAAAGTAAAACATATAGATGTTATAACAAAAGATTGCAGAGAATTATGGAGAGCATAAATGTCAAAGTGGATGAGCAGAATATAAGTCAAATCAGAACTTATGAGAGAGAACCGGTAGTGGAAATGATCATAATTGAACCGGTAGCACCTACACCAAAACAAAATGTTGAACCAGTTATTCCGGTAGTATCAAAAAATTCAACAGTAACTGAAGATTAGGACAGAGGAACAAAAAAGCAGAAGACTTCTAGGTATGTAAGGTTGAATCATTTTGAAGATCAGATCATTGGAGACAAAAGCAAAGGAGTGATGACAAGAAGAAAGTTGGCAGCTGATGAGGTATGTTTTATTTCTCAAGTTGAACCTACATCAATATTTGAAGCTTCTAAAGATGAATATTGGATGAAAGCTATGAAAGAAGAATTGAATTAGATAGAAAATAATAACACATGGACTTTAGTTCCCTGACCTATAAATAAGGAAGTTATTGGAACTAAATGGATTTTCAGGAATAAATTGAATGAGGATGGACAAGTTGTGAGGAATAAAGCTAGACTAGTTTGTAAAGGATATTCTCAGAAGGAAGGAATTGATCATGATGGAACCTTTGCACCGATAGCTAGGATTGAAGCTGTGAGATTATTTCTTGCTTATGCTACTCATAAGAACTACAAGGTTTATCAGATGGATGTTAAGTGTGCATTTCTAAATGGAGATCTTGAAGAGGAAGTTTATATTGAGCAACTTGATGGATTTTCACTTTCAGATGACAAGAACATGGTTTGCAGGTTAAGGAAAGTTTTATATGGACTGAAACAAGCTCCTAGAGCTTGGTATGCAAAACTAGATAAATATCTTTTGAAGCTTGATTTCACTAAAGGATGACAATAATTTATATTATAAGATCATTGATGATGACATATTGATTATTGAGGTCTTTGTTGATGATATCATTTTTGGAGGTGAAAATAAGTTGTGTATGGAATTCTCTAACAATATGAAGAATGAATTTGAGATGTCTATGATTGGGGAGATGAAATTTTTCTTAGGTTTGCAGATTACTAAAAATGATAAAGGTATTTTCGTCTGTCAAACTAAGTATGCTAGAGAGCTGTTGAAAAAATTTGGTATGGAAAATTGTAAACTGGTTAGTACTCCTATGGTTACAAGTGAGAAATTGACAAAGAATGATGCATCTACAATGGTAAATCCTACTAGCTACAAGTCTATGATTGGTGGTTTGTTATATTTGACTTAGACTAGACCAAATATAATGAATGCAATTCATATTGTATCAAGATATCATAGTGATCCTAAAGAAAATCATGAGAATACGGTGAAAAGAATTTTTAGGTATTTGCAAGGAACAACTGAATATGACTTGTGGTATCCTAAAAATGATGACTTTACATTATGTGCATATGCAGATGCAGATTGGGCCGAAGATGTTGATGATTGGAAGAGCACATTCGGTGGAGCTTTCTTTCTTGGAAAGAAACTTGTTTCATGGATCAACAAGAAGCAGTCATGCACTTCTTTATCTACTGTTGAAGTTGAGTATGTTGTTGTTTCTACTAATTGTACACAAGTTCTATGGATGAAGCAAATGTTGAAGGATATAAAGGTGGATTGTAATGAACTGATAGTTATTCACCGTAATATCTCTCTTGTTATTGATATATCAAAGAATTCGGTATTTAATTCTAAGACAAAGCACATATCTATCAAGTATAACTTTTTGAAGGAGAAGGTAGAAGCAAATGAAGTCAAACTGGTTTATGTGAACACTAAAAAGTAGATTGCAAACATTTTCACTAAGCCTTTGCCTAAAGAATTATTTGAGTACTTCAGAGACAGATTGGGGGTTTCTACCCCTCCGACAGAGACCTGAGTGATGTTGATTGGCATCAGTCCGGTATGCATTATCAAAGCTACTACTCATTCCAGATTGATGTGGTGGTGCTACTACTCAGGGGAGTAGTCAACAGTGTGAATCAAAGGATTTATGATTTTTCTTTGATGTTTATGTCAGATCTTTGGCATTGATGTCAAAGGGGGAGAGATATATGTGAAAAAAAGAGCTTAAGAGAATATCAGTCAAAGGGAGTTTGGTTTAGAACTTCATTGCTATATCATTTTGTGGGAGATTGTTGGTTGTCTTCCATTGGGGGAGACTTGTCTGGCATTTCTTGGCACTTGGATGTTTTTCACATCTAGTGTTTCCATCAATGCCAAAGGGGGAGATTGTTGGCAATCCGGAGGAATTGAATATGTGTTGCATTGATGTTTTGTCATTGATGGCAACACCAGTTGTTTGGTTGTTTACCGGTTGGTTCCGATAGAGTGGTTGATTATGATATTGATCCGGTAATATCCGGTATGCTATGGTTTGTGGAATTGGTTTGGATCTATCATTCATGCTATTCAAATATGTATCATGATCAATTGGTTCGAGATTTGATGACTTGGGAGCTATCATTTGTTCTAGTAAGCCTTTTGATCACCGGTAAGGGTTTTACTGATAAATCTTTGTTGAAGATATTTGGATGCACATGATAAGTGGTGTTGGTGTGATTTATAGATGGCTTTTAGGACGATGTTGGTTATCATGTTCGTGTTCTAGTTCATCGGTGGTGTTGGATTTGGTTTATGGCGACGTATATTGGGTCTGGTGTTATCTAGGTTATGGACCAGTTTCTGTAACGTGTTGGAGGATGTTCCTGATGTGTTACCGGTGGGATTTAATTATTGGTTTACATTGCTTTTTGGCCTAAGTCGACTTGGTTGATCATTGGATTGTGGGTTTATGTTGTGAACTTATTGTATTATCTTTTAGGTAGCCGACCTAATTGTTTAGGTCTCGAGTTGGTATAAATATGATGTAAGATCTCTTTGTAGATCATGGGTTGATAGAAAAAGGTTATGGGATAATCTGTGTGCGAATAATGTTGTAATCATATGCAGAAGGTTTGGTCGATCATAGGTGATCGAATTGGGTTTGTAAAAGAGGCTTAAGGCCTCTAATATCGAGCTTAACTGGAACTGTACTTAGGCATAGGAGATGTTATACTTGCAGTTCACTCTTCTTTCTGGATTGTAGTCCGATGTTTTTGTAGTTAGTGAGGCTCCTTTTTGTGATGAGGAGTGCACTCTAGGCTATTGGCCTTCCTGCATGTGCAGGCCCCTCATATTGTATTCACGTACTTACTGCAGAAGTATTATTTGACTGTGGGTAGGCTTCCCACCTTGGTTTTTCCCTTTACCGAGTTTTCCACATACAAATATTGGTGTCATGTGTTATGGATGGGTGGTAACTATTTTGTGATTTATGTTTATGTTTAAATGCTTTATTAGTCATTCCGGTATTTGGTTTATGCATTCCGGTATTGAGTTTATGTGTTTCGGTAATAAGGATTTAAATGCTTAAAGTTCTATAATCTGGTGATAACTAATTCACCCCCCCTCTTAGTTGTCATCTGGTTATCTCAGCTATCTAACAGGCTCAAAATCAGCAGAAGATGTATGTCGACTGACATCGGGTAGAGCGGAGTTTTGAGGTAGGAGATTTATTCTACCTCCGGTTGCAACTGTACATACAATCTTCCCTAAAAAGAAGTGCCCAAAAGTTGAAGCCACGCTTCTATTGACCTTATAGAGTGGTTCGAAGGGTGGGTGAAGTTGCCTATGTGTTGGAACTTCCCAAGGGAAGTTGGATTCACAATGTTTTTCGTGTCTCATGTCTTAAAAAGGTCGTCGGTCAACATGTCATGGTATTTTGAGGAACTTCCACCCATTGATGATGAAGGGAAACTTATTTTGGAGCCCACAGAGATCAACGACAAAAGAGAAAAAGATGAGGTCATGCACCATCAAGGAATACCTAGTCTGATGGAAGGATCCACCGACTGAAGATGCCACATGGGAGAGAAAGCAAATTTGGGAGCATCCGAGTTTGCAATTGCTTGAGGGCAAGCAATTCTTGGGCTAGGAGGACTGTAATGTCCCCAATATAACTAAATAGTCAATTTAAATAATTTATTATATGGTCTCGTACTTAATAATATCTTTCAGGCCCTTTTTATTAATTAGTTAGTTATATTAAACTTTTTGGTGTTGACCCATTTGTAACCCTTCAGTAAACTTCTCGGAGCCCATTTATAAGGCCAAGCTTGGCATAGTTGTAGGCATGGTGAATTTGATGTTTTCTTTGTATTTATGAATTCTAGTCGGAGTTCCATTCTATTGTAGTTTCAAAATTGCAAGATCCTCTCTATTATGTATTTGCAGTTTCAGTGAGAGTACCTCCTCACCCTATTCTGCTCATGGTTTGAATCTATAATGCCTTCATTGGAAGACCCATGTGTCATTGAGTTCTAGATAAAATACATGTTCCCATAGCTTTCATTATATGCACTAAACTAATATAAATATATATATCTGAAGAGTATATTGCATATTCAACATCAAATTCAAAAGTGTTTGCAGAAGGTTGTCGTACGCACGACTTGGTAGAACCATTTGTGCAAGGTGATAAGGGTAACCGTACTACCCATGGTTGGGAGTAGTAACTGTACAGATAAACCATACGGCGGTGCAAGTAAGACTTCACCGTATGGGTGAGACATAGTCATCGTACGGGTGAAGTATTGGATTCTCTCACTATATGGGTGGAGTGTAGCCACTGTACGGGCCTGTTTGCATAGTCATCGTACAAAACTGTACGGAGAAACACATCACATCATACGCTGAGTTATTATCCATTGTGTGGGGTGAGATTAGGGGGTTTCGTATGACTGGGAGAGCCATCATGACATTACATATAATTGTAAGAGAATATGCTAATATTAGAAGGTGCATGTTATGAGAATTTATGACATGTAAGAGCATCTTATGACAATTGTCATAAAGTTGTAAGTGCAATAATGGTGTTATTTTTGAACTTGTAAGAGGGAATCTCAATGGTGGGTCATATGGATTTTCACCATGGTTTTTTGGAACCTTGTTTTGACCCATGGTAATGTTCTATAATGGTATTTTGGGCCTCCATAAGTCTATATGCTGAGGGCTTGAGATGGATACATTATGGGAGCTCATTTTTGTACACAGGTGTTTTTGGATTGAAGATTAAAAAGGAGAAGGAAGGAAGTATTATGTTTAATATCTATTTCATGAAGATAATACAAGCATGGGCCTCTCTTCTTGGTGGAATTTTTTCCTGAAAGGGTTTTTCCACATAAATCTTGTGTTGTGAGATGTTCTTCCTGTGTTGTTGATTTATGTTTCCTTATTGTTGCTATCTTATTGTGAAGTAGTGTTCACTTCCATGATGTTTTATGTTCATCTAAGATAGGTTTATTAAGCATGTTAAAGTGATGGTTTTTGACATACCAAAGAAGATGAATATCTCCATGATTTTTTTTATTAAGACAACTTAATTTTTTAGGTCTTAATACATTCAGTGATTTTCATTGGGTGTAGTCTAAGCATTGAATCTATAGATGTTTTTATTGGATTGGAGATTTTCAACAATTTCCAACAATTTTCCTAACATGGACAAGTAGGAAAATTCTTAGTCTTTTTTGGAAATAAATCTAGAATGATTTTGGATGCCTTCTTGAAAAACCTCATTTCATTGACCCATGGAGTCCTAACTAGAGGATGTTCTTGACAATTGATAACTAGAGACCACCTTATAGATTCTTGATTAATAGAAAGACATGTTTGAAATTTATTACCATTCTAGACCAGCCAAGATTTATTGGTTTCCTAGGATGTCCAAATATTTTTCATCACAAAAGTACCCTGTATGGATGAGCTCCTTTATGATAAGAAGGGTATAAAGGCCAATTGCCTTCTAATTTCACCTTTCATAAAGAACACCTATATAGATGCAATGATGCATCAATATTTTCCAGGTCTTATTTCCTTTAAGAGCTTGGATAATCCATTTTTTACACAAGGCTCATCCTAAACTATTTTTAGAGGAGTCCTAAAGAAAATCCCTAAGAAAATTTTCAAGCTTCTACTAGGAATATTTATATGGAACCTAGTAGAAGAGTAATAGGAATGAGTGACCAAAAATATATTTGGGCACACTTGGAATTTTCCTGCCATAAAGAGAGGCTTAGTAATCAAATAAGACAACTTCTTTGCAATTTTAGAGATAACAACTTGTCATTAAGAGGACAAGGAAGCTTGGAAGTTAAAATAATTGTCTCAGAATCTAAAAAAATATCCATGTTCAATCCATTTCCCCTCATGTGTCAACCCAAGGAGGCTTAGGTTAGAAATATTTCTTATTGCATTGAGTTTTGAATGTTGGAACTTGATATATTATAAAAAAATCTAGATAATGCGGGAATTTTTTAGGTTTCCTTCATAAGAGCAAGAAAAGAGTCATCAACAAAATGCCATTCACTAATTGAGTTGAGGATTTTCTTAATTGCCTTCAAAAGTCTATTTTTTCTAACCCACATTAAAAAAAAAGATACATAGATCTTTAGGCCCATGAAATTACAAATAAGAGCATGCTCCAACAAAAATAGGATTTAATCCTTAATAGATTTTGGGTTAATGACTAGAGTAGGATGATCTATACACTTCTACAAACAACCATTATATTTGTTGGGATCCATTGGATATACTAGATTTAGATTCCTAAGTTGCATGTAGAAGGGAATCAATGAAATTTGCATGATCAAATGAAGAGGTCTCATCCCCATTAACAACATCCTTAAAAGACAAAATAAAGGGTCCCTTATACCCTCATTAGATGCCATATTTGACAACCACCTTGAAATTCAAGAAAAAGGCAAAGCAAATAGGAGAAAAACCTAAGAAAAAATTAAAAGGGGAAGAACTTCACCTAAAATCCTACTAGATATTTCACTATCTATATGAACAAATAGATTTAGAAATTAAGTTACCCTAATGTAGGTTTTATTATGAGAAACCATTGGAACTCTTTCGGTGATCAAACTTTCTCTCCTTCAACCTATTGTGTGAACGAGAAAGGACGAGTGGATGTAGGTAGTTCATGGGAAGAGTTCCATGAACAATGCGAGCTCCACTCAACTCGTAGAATTTAATCTAACAATTATTGAATTTCAACCCATTTAATCAAAGGAGACCGATGATGGTGAACCATTAGTCACAATTAATTTCCAAGGGGTAAATTCCTAGGAGGAAAAGGAATTTAAACTAGCTTATTCTAAAATCTTTACCATCACTCAAATGGAAACTAAAAAGACTAAAGCTAAATGTGGGTTCACAAGTAAATATAGACAAAGAAAGAGAAAACAAAAGAATTACATTTAGATGCTATAAATATAGTTGGGAAATACTCTTCATAAAGTATGGAGGTTCTTCTTTATTGAAAAAAGAGGAGGTTGCTTTCAATTCAAGGATTGTTAAACTTTCTCTCTTTCAAAATATAATTTAGATAGAAATTAATTACCTCTTCTAACTTTTATCTTGTGGTGATAAGTGGATTCTTAATTTCTTTAGCTTCGATGGATATTAAGTTATTTTCCTTCCCTTATGCATGGATGATTATCATGTAGGTTTTTTTCCTTTCAATAGGCGGCCTTATAAATTCTCTTACCTTTGACTAAAAAAACACACACATTGAAGTTGTTTGAAATATTTGTCTACCATGAGTCTCAATTGAATAATGAATTGAAGTTGTAGTATGCTAGTAATAATGGAGTTTATAATGACCTATGCTACAAATGCACGCATCTTAAATTTTCAAATGTCTTTATATATGATATTTATGAAGTTGCATCCTTCTCATTATAATGCAACTTATTAAAATCAAAAATTAAAATGTTTTTTGTGGTTTTGTTCATTGTATACTTGAATTGAGTCAATATTTTTTCTTCCATGTCTTGATCAAGTCATTTCATGGCCTATTGAAATGAAATATTTTAATAGTACCCTGAAGACCAAATACTCTATGAAATTATGAGTCACAATAAAAAAATTGACATAAACCTAACTTTAAATATAAGAACCTTTAAAAAATTAAAAATTTATAAATAAAATACTTTAATAATATTCCAAAGACCAAAATACTCAATGAAATTATGATTAGAAATGAAAATGAAAATGAAAATGAAAATGAAATTGAAAATGAAAATGAAAACGAAAATCGACCCTCAGAAAAATATTATATTTATAATTTTTTTAATCTTTTATTACAAATCTTAATCTTTTTCCAACCTTACCCTCTCTTCTTGTGACATTGAAATTTGCGTGATAAAGGTTGGGTCACATGAATTTGTATGCAAGGAAGAAGTGGTGTCCATCTAGATAGAAAATGACTTCATTGTCTTTTTAAATGTCTTTTACATTGCCCGTTGTTAGGCAATTTACAGACAATGATGTGGAGACCCATATTTCCGTATATTCCATTTGACCGTTAAGTCATGATGATAGAGTGGGTCCCACAACAGAACTCCAAGGAATTGGGTCCCACAACACCGTTTCAAAGCCTTTTCCACCTCAGGTCAGAATGAAGCACAATCTTCCATGTTTTACGGTAGGTAGATTTTACATTTTAGATTTTATAGATTACAATGCAGAAAAAATGTGCAAGTTGGTGATTATTATATGAAATGTAGAGGAGATGTAAGGGAATATTTTGTTTTTGGGTTTTTCAAATTCTTTTGTAATAATTATTTTGTTTTGTTGTATGTTTGAACTGACTTAACTTTGTATTAATTATTATTTTGATTATTATTATTATTATTATTTTTTAATAGCACTTTGAATTTTTGTAGGATTCATATTAATAAAATCAGATTGTATGTATAATTTTTATTTTTTATAAATCTTGTATCTTATTTTAAATGCTTTTTTATTTATTAATAAGGTTGATCGTTTCAAAATTTGATCGATAGTTATTATTTTACATATTAGAACACTTTAAGTTGAGTATCTAGGATCTTAAATTTATAAATAGTTATAAGTCCTTAGTATTTATTAAATAGTAATTGAATCATCTCACTAGATAATCAAACCACCTCATCGAATAGCCTTAGATGATATTAGATTATTTCATTTCAAAATGTTTTCTACACATTTGTAGCAACATTCCATCATTGGAGCTCTTCTAGTGACAACCCTTGTTCTATTTCTACCTGTTGTGTGAAGGAGAAAGAATGAGTAGATGGAAGTAGATAACATGGAAAGAGTTACGTGACTAGAACGAGCTTCACCCAACTCATATAATTGACTCTAGCAATTAATAAATTTCAACTTGTTTTGCCAAAGGAGGGTGAGGGTATTGAACCGCAATTGACAATTGATAAATACAAGGGACAATAACCTAGGAGGAAGAGGAATTACAACTAGCTTCTTCTTTAATCTTTATCATCTCTTAAATTAAAATTAAAAAGACTAAAGCTAACTATGGTTCCAAAAGTAAATGTAGAGGAAGAAACACAAAATCTAAGAGATTATGTTTGGGAGCCATAATTATAGTTGGTAAAGATTGTAAAATATAGAGGCACTTATTTCAAAAAGGTACGGGGTTGTTTTCATTTCAAAGATGATTGAACTTCCTTCTTTCAAAATATTGTTTGGATTGGAATTAATTGACTCTTCTAAATATTGTTTTTGATGCAAATAAAGTCACACAATCAAATCCAGAAGCAACAATAGATTTATCTTCTAACTTTGTTTTTGATAAAAAAAAAACCAAAACTAGGGGGTTGACCCAGAGTACAAAGCAAGTCTCAAAGAGAGCATTATCAGCACATTAACAACAACCAAACGACAGAGTATCAACCAATCCCTATCTTAACTATCAAAAACATATTCCACCTACTATTACAGAACATCACAAGATTGATGGCAATCCTGTCCATGTAAAATCTGAAAATGCAGATATCCACAAAGAAACCAACACTAAACCAACTAACCCTAGTAATAAGCATATTGTTCTTACGACAATACCTGGAAATAAAAAGAGTCTTAAAAAGCCACGCAGGGCTGATAAGGAAATTAAACAAAACTAGGATCCAACAAATCCAGCAACGAAACCATAAGCAAAAATGGAGAAAGGCACCCATTATTCATGTTTCTAGTCTTCATGTGCTTGGAAAGCAACAATCCGGTCCAATCATCCGCAAGGAACTCGAACAAGTCCTTTGTGACGTCACCTCCCAAACCTCCCTGCTGACTCTTCTAACTTTGTTATGGGAATAAGTGAATTCTTATTTTCTTAACCTTCAATGGAAGGTTAAGTTCTTATCCTTCACTTATGTGTGGGTGTTTGTCGCATACTTTTTTCCCTCCATTTTAAGAGAGGGCCTCATAAATTCCCCTACGTACAAAAACATGCATTGATGTTGTTTCGAATATTCATCTACTATAAGTGTCGATTGAATAACATATTTAAGTTTCAATATTTTAGCTATTATGAAACTTATGGTGTTCTATGCTACAAATACAAGCATTTTATAATTTCAATTTTTCTGATCTATGATATTTATGAAGTTGCATCATGCTCATTACTATATAACTTACCAAAATCAACAAGTAAAATGTTTACATGTATACTTGAACAAAGTTATTAATTGTTTTTCTTCTATTTCTTGATCAATTTTTTTCATGATCTATTGAAATGAAATAGTACGAAACACACAAACCTAACTCTATAATATAAAATTATAAATATTTTTCCAGATAAAACAAATTTTGATAAAAACCCTATAATTTTGTCCTACCTCGCCTCCTCCTCTTGTCACATTGACAATTGTGATAGATGTGTGACTCACATGAAATTCTATGCAAGGAAGAAGTGGTGGGCATCTTGGATAAAATATCACTTCATGTATTTTTAAAAGACCGTTGCACGCATCATATTGGGCATTGTTAGGGCATTCAGAGACAATGATGTGGGAGCCCATATTTCCGTAAATTCTATTTGACCGTTGAAGTCATGATAGAGAAAGAAAGGTCATTGGGTCCCACAACAACGTTCCAAAGTTTTTCACTGTTGGTGATAATGAAGACACAATTTTCCATGTTTGATTGTAAGTATTGATTTTAAATGTTATAAATAACAATGGAGAAAGATGTGGAAGTCATTAAAGTTGAAAAACCAGATAAGGTGATAATTATAACTATTAGAGGGATTAAAATAAAAAATTTGTGAAATTTAATTTGTTTTGTTGTATATGAATTGATCTCAATGTATTTATTGTTTTAAAATTTTATTTTTAACATTTTTTAATTTTTGGTTTAAATTATGTATGATATTATTTTATCATCACACGTAGTTGTTTAAATCAGAAGTAAGAAAATCTAAGATGATGGATGATGACAAAGATCTTGAAGATGGGTGGTCCCGCTGATGTATGGGGTAAGAAAGATGATCTAGGTCCTCCTCCCTTGGCCGCCTCTGCTTTGGCTGCTTGAGAATGTTTTTTGGTGAATAGCTTTGTTTTTTGACTCCGACTCGTGTGACTCTTGCGGGGTGATCTTGTATCCCCCGACCTTTTTTTGTGAATATGTACTTTAATATTTATACTTAATAGAGAAGGCCTATTCATCAATTTATACGATTCTAATTTATTTTCTTACAAATAAAAAATTATGTCAATTTCTTATGATTTATTTTTCTAGACTAAATTATGCATGCAATTATGTTTTATGGATTGTATTATATTGCAATATTTTCATCTTATTTTAAATGTCATATTTTTCAGTGGTAAGGTCGACCCTTTCATATTTTGATCATTACTTGTCAACACACATTCTAAAACACCCCAAGTTGAGTATTTAAGATCTTGTATTTATAAATAGTCACATGTCATTCGTACTCATCAGATTATTGGATCATGTCATCAAGTAATTAGACTATCTCATTTGATTTCATTATATCACATTGGATTATTCATTGCAAAACATTTTCTATACATTTGTAGTGACATTCAATTAGATGGCAACATCATAAGAACTTGCATTACTCGCTTGTGATGCCTTCAATATTTTTCCATGAGTAAACGAGTTTTATTTGTTATCAAGAAAATCCTAAACCGTCCCTTTCAACACAACATACCCTAAGGTACTTTTTGCCACCACCCTTGTTTTCAACACAATTAAATTGGAGCTAAACATGTATTGTATATACTATAAATAAGTAGATGACTTAACTAGACATATAAAAATAGGTTGGAGACTACACTACAAGTGCGACCTAGTCTAGAGTAGGCCCAAATTTACAATATGAGTTTGTTAAAATATAAATAGTATAAACTGAGTTTCAAAATTCGAATTTTTATTGTCGAGTGTAATGTGGCATAATCTTCCCCATTGACAATGACAAATTGATAAAAGAGCTAATCCCTTTTAATCTCCTTTAATTTATCATTTACATTCGTTAGTTTCAACCAATGACTATACTTGATTTATTTATAAATCAGTCGTATCTAAATTAATTGTAGGTTTTATTTATTTACCTTTAATAAGATAGCACTGATAAATTTAATGAATTAAATGGTTTAACTAAAATATTACACCAAGTTTTATAAACTAAATGATTTATGTGAAAGGTGTTGTATTAAAAAAGAATATGTATTATAGTTAAATCACTCTAAGATCAAAATAAAAGTATGTCTCTAATTTAATATGTAAACAAGATAAGACTAATGAGATTTAAATATTTGTGTTCAAGAGTTGTGCATAAATTAAAGGAAATAGCTATAATATATACAATCAAGGTTTCAATATCTAATAAGGATAAATAGAAGACAAAACCCTAGAAAAGTAAGGGCATTGCCTTTGAGTTTTCAACTTTGAAGAGGATAAAAAAATATATTTCAAAAAGTAGGGGCATTGTCTTTGAGTTTGAAGAGGATTATATATATATATATTTTGTTGTATTTATGTAATGGTGGAAAAATGGTGAATGATAGATCAAGAGGAAAACTACCCTTTCCCTCAAAGAGAGATGAGAGTCTCACTATTGATTACCCTTCAACCACTTTTCACCATGCATGTTACATTTGGAAGAGGAGAGGATAATTCACTAGACTCAATCTCTCCACACGAAGATGGTAGATTGAATTCTAAATAAAATGGGAATGATAAGTTGATCCCCTCTTCCTTGTTTGAAATGGAGATGAATTGATTGAATTGTGTAGTGCAAAAGTGACAAAGAGTTGATTATAACTTGAGATTGGAATATGGGATGAAGTTGTGCACCTGGATCTGGCAGTAATATATCGAGAGGAAGTCACCCTGCGAATTTGAGGAAAAGTTGCCCAGACCATGGCAGTAATGTACACGGTCCTCTGAAAAATCCGCAAAACGAAAAGGGTTTTTCCGCCTCTGCAAATGGAACCAAGTATAGCTAGGCACCTGCAACCTACACATAGAAAAGAGAGGAAAATGGGTTGGGATTGAGGGTTTGCCTTTAGGTCAAACCCTAGTTTTGGAAATAACCAAGTAATGAAAGAAAGTACTTCCAAGTAGATGTAAACGAAAGATTGAATTGTAAATCACCTCAAGGGAGGTTGTGATAGCAATGTTGATAGAAGTGCTTGTGTGAATTTGAATGTTGAAATCAATCTCCTCTTCAATGGTTGAATCCTTGACTTGAATGCAACACCTAGCCTTGAAGGGAGACTTGAGAATGCTCAGTGCTAGAAAAGAATGCTTGATCGCTTATGCAACTTGACACACTCCAATCTTATCCAACTTCAACCTTTTCAACTTATGCAAATGAGAGGATGAATGCCCCTTAAATACATGCTAGTGGATTTGATTTTCGTCATAGGCCGACATCGGGGGAGTTTCCCGCCCAATCCACAACAAATAATGCAACCATAGGAAGGGTCCTGCCCCAAAATAGGGCAGGGACAGGGGCGCCATGCCCCTGTCCTACCCCTTTCTCTAGGGCAGAGTGCGGATGGGGTGATGTAGAGGCCAAGGAAGAAGCTATTTCTGAGGGCTGAACAATCTTCGATCTCCGATTAGGCTAGAGAATTTGAACTCGCATGCGTGAGGACCCTAATGCAGTCAAAAATTACTAGGGTCACAATTTTATGACACTATATTTATCCCCCACTTTAGTGGGAGTATAAGCGTACGCCAATACTATCGGTAAAGTACAAGGAAACAAGATTGAAAAACTTTTACCACATCAAGGAGGCAAGATGCGTCAAGCCCCTAATGGACTTATGATCTTACGACTTTGATTGACAAAGTAAAATGGAAGATCGAGAAGGGGAAAACCATGACTACAAGTAGCAAAGTTCCCTTCACTATGAGTCATGAAAGCAAGGATCCCAAAAATTACAAAGCAAAACAAAGTTCACTAAGTAATTCTAAGTATCAAAGAAGGAAAATATGAGCGAAGTGTATGCCCCCACATTAAAGTGATCACATGTGCCTTATCGGGAGCAATTACTTTAAGATAGGATACACCCAAGAGAGAGAGAGAAGAAAAGGACCACATTATCACATGGATTTAGCCCCCAATCGAGGAATAAATCCAAGGATAATGAACTCAAAACACGAGGTAGAGTCGCTTTCCTCGGGGTTAGTGAGAACTCATGTATATCATGTATGTATATGCATATAATAATCATCATTCCTCAAAGAAGGACACTACCTTAGAAGAAAGGGAAGAGAGGATGTCTTTTGAGTCAACATGAAAGAGACCAAGAAAATATCTCAATGCTTTGCATCGTCCCCAAGTAGACATTAAGGGAAAATAGAAGAATAAGGATACATATAGAAGAATGGTCACAATAGAGAAAGAAAGGGGAGAGAGAAAGATCTGCAGTACTAATATTGCTAATCTAGCACGACATCCGCCTCTAGATATTGTTGATCACTATTTCAGGAAGGCGAGAAACACCCCAAAGGAGCGACATTGAGCATAGCAGATGGAGCTATCACAGGATCCAAACAAGGACTATGCTCATGTTGTAAGTCACTTTGTTTGATTCTAGGAGCTAGGATTAGGGTTTGTGAAAACTCATCTAATAAATGCTTGTCCACATCAACATACTCATACTCGCTATAAGAAGCATTAGCAGTTGTATTGCCATTATGAATAAAATCTTCACCCATTTCTTCATCAAAGTTTAGAGAAAGAGGAGTAAGAACACAAATAGGAGTAAAACCATCACATGTTTTGTGCAACTTATGATTTGGAGATGTAGGTTGAAAATCTTGCTTAGGAGAAAAGGGAATCATGTCAACTGTCAGAGTCTGAGGAGATTGAATATTTTGAGGGATAGCTTCACGAGCTTGAACAATGTCTTCGTCAGTGTTCTCTCGCACAATGATTCCATCGAGTCTTAATGGAAGGCTGAGAAGGAGGAGGAACACTTGAAAAATTAGGAATTTTTCTCTCCTTGATAGTGGAAAGTTTAGGTTGAAGTCTTTTTGGTTGAACAAGAGGGGAAGCAAGCCTCTTCTCTCGATAAGAGGGAGGAGGTGGAACTGCGCCATAGAAAGGAGGAATATTAGGTGTTGGAAATAGACCAGGTCCATCATGAGGAGGAGGCATATGTCTAACCTTAGGAAGAATATTGTTGTTCTCCTTAAGAGAAGGTAAAGTCACATCCATAGGAATAGGTGGACAATTTTCCTTAGGAGGGAGATTAGTTCTATCCATGAGGGGAAGAACCTCATCTTGAAGAATAATAGGAAGATCAAGTGTTGGAGATCTAGGTTGACTTAAGGATAAAACCATATCGTTCTTCCATTTTTGATAAGATTGAAAAAGAGCATCGCTCCTTGATAGAAGAGATTGAAATTGTTTAGGCCAAAAGAGATCAATAGGAACACCGAGGCTTCTTTCGGATGGATGAAATAAGCTATGGTTCACGGTTATGATTTTGCCATTGTGAGGAAATTTCAGACACTTGTGGATTGGAGGAGCAATAGCCTTCATAGAAGATAGTCAAGGATAGCCCAACTTCACATGGAATTGCTTAGAAGAGGGCATGATAACAAAGTCAACATCGATGGATTTAGTATGAACTTCAATAGGAAGAGTAATAGAGCCAATGGTAGGACAAAAAAAGCCATCAAATAATTACACAACCACATTAGAAGCCTCATATAGTGATTTATGCAATCGTAAAGTTAAAAGATACTCTTCAGTTATGACATTAACCATGCAAGAGGGATCAATCAGGGCACCACGACAAGGGATATCCTTAACCTTCACAACTATGTATAAAGGACCATCGGGTGCTCTAATGGTCTCGCTAGGGTGAAATGTAATACAAGGATCCTTAGGCAAATCTTGTGTTTCTACCTTATTAACCAAGTTTGGAGCCATAGAGGTGAATTCACAATCTCAATAACGTTAGAGGTATGAGATAGTAAGGGATCAATGAAAATCTTAAGCTTTTGATTAGGAGGAGCTACTAATTTATTCCCTTTATCATTCACACCTACCATAGATATAGTATTATTATCAATCAAGTCTTGAATCTTATTCTTCAATGCAAAACTTTTCTCAGTATCATGACTAGGTTGATGATGAAATTGGCAAAAAAAATTGTTATCAAAATAAAGGGATAAATTTTAGAAGGATCAATTTGTTTTATAGGATGAAGTTTGATAATATTTTTGTGCAACAACTGAGACATAATACTATGTAAAGATTCATTCAAAGGAGTGAACTTTCTTTCTCTTTAGAAATTTTTTGAAATAGAAGGCACATCTATTGTAGCATTCACATTGTTGTTGTTGATTAGATCATTGAACTTGGTAAAACTTTTTGTTGGTTTGAACTTCGCAAACGATTGTTGAACACTCTCCCCATTATCACTCGGAGCCATAGGAGTGGATTGCTCCATTTGACTCACAGCCACTTGATAATTGTGGAGTGTTGCGCACAACTTCCAAAAGGAAGTAAACTCAGACAAAAGAAGCTTTTCCTTGATATCTTTTTGTAAATTAAAATTCAAAATTCTTTAAATATCATCATTGTTGGCATTGAGTTGTCATTGATGTCAACCGGTGAGTAGGAGATTGTTAGTATGGTCAACTGATGTCAACTAAGTGTCTATCGATATGTAGAAGGATGTACCCGACATAAGGAAGATTAACATGAAGGCATGTCAACTAGTATGGTGGAAGACAAAACCCGTATGAAGGCATGGAAGATAAGCAGGTATTGAGATTGTTAGTGACATCACCGGTAAGAGGTGATATGAAGTTGTGTGTTGCAATGACAAGTTGTAACTGGTATGAAGGTTGGCTATTTGTTTGTGATAATGTTTGTGATGAAGAGGCAGAGTGTCAAAGAGATCACAAACCACTGGAGGTGAAGTTGAGCTACCAGTGTAGTGTATCTTGTTGGATAGCAGTGGGAGAAGGTTTTATCGGTAAGGGTTTGTGTTGGTATGAGGATTTGTCAAATGTTCAAGTTTAAACCGATCATGTGTCAGTGAGCTGATCGTATGTCGATGTTATGCCATGTGGAGCTGAGCCGATGAGCATGAAAAGGTCGGTGAAGTTTCCATCGACATGGTTATTGGAGCAGTTAATCGATATTAAATGAAACATCCACAAATCATAGGTTGATGACAGATTGGTGCGACTCAAGGAATAATGAATGACAAAGAAAGATTAGGGAGTTGTTGGCACCTGGATCGAAGCGAGGAAATCATATTGCAGGAGGACCTTGAGAAGGAAATAGTTGGGTCATAAATGTGCCAACAAATTTCAAGGCCAGAAATCAAGGTCAAATTTGCTATTTTTGGCAAACATACTTTGGACATATGGAAAACGTGCGATGGCCTATCCCTCCAAAGCAGGTGTGCAATCCAAGGTGGATCAGATCAGATTGGATGCAGATTTGGTTGGTAGAAGGAAACCCTAGCCGCCCTCTGTTTGAATTGGCTTTTAGCAAGAAAGTGTTAGTTTAAAATATTGCGACCTAAGACAGATAGTTGTTGTTGCTGAAGTGTGAAGGATAGAGTAAAATTGTTGAGAGTCGAAGAGAATTTGTTTTGAAGTGGTTGTGAGGGAAGATTGTACTCGTAAGGAGAAGCAGGGTAAATCGGTGTAAGGAACAATCCGACAGAGAGTGCAAAATGCGGAGGTGACAAACCGACTGAGATAGAACTTAATAAAGTGTGATCAAGTGTGAGTTGAATTCAGCAGAAAAAGAGAGAGAAGACTCAACAGAGTTGGAATCAGCAAACATGTTCAATTGCAGTGTGTGTGGAGTGATCACAAACCAGTAAGATTGAAACTGGTAGAGTATAGTATTGAAGAGTTGCAAAAATTCATTTGCAACAGGGATCTCATTTATGTATATGAATTTTCATATTGTTTTCACTAAGTAGGTGCTTAGTGCAAGGGTTGTAGCTCCTTTAGGTTATAGCCTATAAATTGTGTAGGGGTTGGTGCTCCTTTGAGTTGGTGCTCATAAATCAGGGGTTGGTGCTCCTTGGATTGGTGCCCTAAAATTTGTAATCAGATCTTTTCATTGTGAGGCTAGATTGGAGTAGAAGATCTCTAACAACTATTCTCACCGAGGTTTTTCCCACATTTGGTTTTACTCGTACATCTAGTGTTATGTGCTTCATCTTCATGTGTGTGTTGTATTAATCTTTTAGATATTTCTCCTACACACCTTGTTTGCATTGCTTTTGTAACCGGTTTGCATTTTGTTTATTTCATATTGAACCGATATAGCTTTAATTAAGTAAAATTCGTTTAAATCACTGATTGACCCTCGTCTAAGTGATCCATTATGTCCAACAATTGGTATCAAAGCCTAGGTACCCTATTGTGTCAAAGCGTTCTCTAGCTTGGGTAAATCTTGTCAAGTGTTCACAATGGAAAGAAATGAATCAGCCTCCTCAAAAGCACCTATGTTTGATGGTGTCAACTATGCCTTTTGGAGTAGAAGAATGGAAACCTATTTGTCTTCTCTAGGTTGTGATATATGGATGTCAGTTGTGAATGGGTATACAGTCCCTAATAATCCTCTTATTGATCTAGATGCTAAGAAGGAATATGAGAACAATGCTAAAGCTAAAAATGCCATTCTTAGTGGGTTATGTGATAATGAGTTTGTTAAGGTCATGCACTACTCATCTGCAAAAGAAACTTGGGATAAGTTGTAGAAGATATTTGAAGGTGATGTTAAAGTCAAGGAGGCCAAGTTACAGACATTGAGAGCATAACTTGAGGGTTTGAAGATGAGAGATGAAGAGAAGATTGCTGACTATCTCCAAAGGATTGATGAAACAAAAAACACCATTAGAGCGCTTGGAGAAGAAATAAAAGATGAGACGGTAGTGAAGAAATTACTTAGATCCCACACCTAAGTATGATACATAGGTTTCAACAATAGAAGAAGCAAAAGACCTGAAAGTCTTTAAAATGGATGAGTTGTATGGTTTCGTAACTGCTTATGAAATGAGGACTGTCGGTACTCAGGATGTGCAGAAAGGAGTTGCATTCAAAACATCAAGAAAAGGAAAAGAAGAATCTGGTCAAGATGGAACCGGTGAAGATTCTGATGATATCATGGCAAACTTTGTCGGAAGACTCAAGATGAGTTCAAGAAAATATAAAGGCAAGTTGCCTTTGAAATGTTTCAACTATGGAAAGATTGGACATTTTGCTGCTAAATGTCCCTTTGGTGATAAGAATGAATATGGTCAATCAAGTGGCAACAGATCATATGGTAAGGACAGGAAGAAGAATGTCTACCGGCATTGCAGAAGAGGCTACTGAAAGCAGAGCAGTCTTTACACACATGAAAATGATACCACAGATGAGGAAAGTGCCTCAGATGACTGTTGCAGTGAAGATGAACTCAATGCAACCCTTTTCATGTCCCAAGAGGTCCTGGTACCTGAATAAGGAGAAGAGGAAGAGAAAGAAGGAGAAGTATATCTTGAAGCAGAACTCATCAGCGCCTTGGAAGAGCTGAAGAAAACAAGAAGAGATCTGAAGAAGGTGAAAAAGGTTGCAGCTGAAGAACAAGAGATATTGGAAGAATCTCTTGAGGAATCTAAGAAAACAATTGTAGATCTAAAACATCAATTGGAAGAGGCCAAGAGGATCTGTGAAGTTACTAGCACCAACCTGAGTAAAAAGGAGAAGGAGCATCAGAACCTAGAGGAAGAAATTGTCAAGCTCGGAAAGGAATTAGAGAAAAACAAGGATGAAATGAAAGTGAGAAGCAAATATGAAGGCAACACCGAAACTTTACACAAGATGTTGAGAAAACATAAGAAATCTAAATATACCAGTGGCTTAGGATTTGAAGAGGGTCAAAGTTCAAATAGAAAAGACACATCCAGTAAGGAGATACAGTTTACTTCTTCAAATGAAGGTGAAGAGAAGAAGACATTCACGGTAAGAAAAGATACTGGTAAAAAGACATATGCAGATGTTGTTAAGAATTGTCACACAAACCAGTATACACAATCAATGAACCGGAGACCATACTCAATGCACCGACATGCAAATCCAAGGAGAAATGCAAGAGCTGATCACGAAGGATTCACCAGAATTAGCGGCATGAAAGGTTGACCCTCGGTGAGGCATTCATTTGCAAGATGTTAGTGAACAGATTTTGCTCTTTGCATTCAAATGATTAATTTTAGGACTCTGTTACCTTCTTTTAAGAACAAATGGTTCACTGAACAGCTGGGTCGACGTTTGTTCAATCACCTCCCTCTGAATTTTTGCCTAGGTACAGCTCCCTATCTAGATTTTTCATAAAGTATGTTTTTGTTTTTATATTTATATCCAAAATGAAAGCTTTTAACCAAAAAGCGTATAAGGCTGCCTATATCATTCTTGGATGAAAGGCTATAACTTTCTTTATATCTCATAAATAACGGAAACTATCTTCTTAATTTTCAAAGTATGTAATTATAGTAACTGAAACAAAGTTCAATATACTTTTTCCAAATAACGACGGACAGATTCAGAGAAAGTGAATGCACCCACAAACATGAATCTTTTCCAGAGTAAACAACACATTCAAAGGAAAGAACATCAGAGGGATAATGAAAAACTGCAATGAAATAATCAAATACTATTTCCTGATCGGATGAACATATGCAAAGACAAGTTATCCATTCGGATTCAAAATTCACAGATCTTTCTTCTCCCCAAAAACAATATCACCAGATTTCATATATATATCTTTATGTAATCAAAGACATAACGATACATCTGCTAATATTTTTCCACCATAGATTTCAACCATCTGATTCCTCCTTTGATTAGGAATGAGAAAATACAAAAACAAACACACTTTTTAGTTTCCTTTAAAATTAGTTACTAAAAATCTAACCCTTCTACCATCGATTCTACTTAATTTATAGTCTAAACGAGGGGGGGTCTCCCTAAAAACTTGACCACTCCCAGATAAAACAGTTATGAAACCAACAGAAAATATTTTGGGACAATTGTCCTGAAGTTTTTGCATAACTATGAAAAATGTTTTGTTTTAAAAATAAAGAAAACAAGCCCAAAGCGGATGCACTATGTTATATCTCATCATCACCCTCTTTTCCGTCTTCGCGAGCGTCATGAGCAGCCGTGAGTTCTTGGATCAATGATTGGCTTGGGATTTTCATTGCATTAAGCTTCACCTTTGCCACCTCTTTATTCCACCCGTGTTGCACCATTTTCTCTGAATGCTTCGGCAATTGATCATTCCCAATGAATACCATTCATTCGATCCTAGCCACTTTGGTTATATCCTCCGACGTGAAACTACTCCTAACTCTGATCTTCTCCATGTTCAACCGAAATGACTTGACTGCTTCCTGTGTACTTGCCCCACGGATTCCTAGTTCCCAGTCATAATTGGGATTAACCACTTTATTATCTTTGACAATACTGCTCTACAAATCCTGGAGTTCATAGATGGAGGTTTTCGCATCCGCAATTACCAACTGAAAGGTGAGCACCCGCCACATGATAGTCTTCTTAAGCACGAAAAGTTGGCATTCATCAGATACCAGCTTAATTGAATGTTCTGTGAGAAATCTGGTAGTTCCGTACTCTTCGATTTTGGTAAACAGAGGGAGGACATTTTGCCATTTGTGCTCTTCTTTCTCCCATGGTACAAGTTGATTTTGAATTTAAGAAATCAGGCCCTGTACCTCATCACACAACTTTTGGGAGTCGGTAATGTATTTTTCACCATCTTTGATCACTTGTTCAATCCATTTTTCAACTGCTTCAGTGATGCTCTTAGCTTATTGAACTTGATCCATCAACTTCCTATTTTCCGGAGAAGTTGGGTCAAAATTCTCAGTGGCATGGGATATTGGCATTGCTCCAAGGCAACCGATGCTCTCGATGAACTGAGCCAAAACACTTATATGTCTTTTAAGTTCTCTTTTCTCCCGTCCATCCTTCTCTGACCGGGTAAGCATCTTCTTTGCTGACACTTGGAAAAAATGGTTATCAGTATCCCTGCTCATCTTTCCCAATTCTATTTTTGTTATTTCAAAATCATCAGAACCGGCCTCTTTCTTCTCATCCCTCAGTTTGTAAGAAGCAATTTCTGCCGTCCACTTACCAGTTTCCTTGTCATTGTTTAGGTGCGCGGTGGTCTTGAACCTCTTTGGCTTTGGATTCTTCTCAAAGTACTTGGCAACCATCTCCTGAATTGGAATGGTCATAGGAAGAGAGCTCCTTTTCTTGTTCACTGAGGTTGTTAACCATTTAGGAGTCGCAGTAGAATGAGAAGTTCCTTCAATCATTTTTGGGGGTGGCGTCATTGCTACAGTCACCGTTTGAGAGTCTAGAGCACAAGCAACTTCACCATCCAAATCTTCAATTTCAAAGATCTGAGTTTCAAGTACAACATATTTGGCTCCCATATCCTTGACCTGATCCATCCTCTTCTGGGCGACACTACGTGATCGAGTATGCCGAGGGGTACTGAAATCCAGAGTTGGGCTAGGTCTGCATCTAGGCTAAGCCGACTTGATTTCCTTACTTGCACGAATAGGAGCACTGTTAGAAGGACATTTTGGTGAAGACATACTTCTCGTAGAAAGAGGCTTGGCGTCTGGCTTCATTACTTTCTTCTTGGTCACCCATGCCACTGTTCTATCCAGAACTCATTCGGTTCTCGATTGAATGTCATCATTTTTGTCTTCATCCCAATTAATTGGGGGCATTTCAATCTCTGCATGAGCTAAATACCCTGGTTCAAATAGTTCAAGATATCTTCTTCAAGCCCTTTAATATCTATCTTTATTTGCAGAGAAATAACCTGTTCTAGCACCAGTCTCATATTTTCTCTTTTGAAGACTTCAAGTTCATCTGAACGGTCTTCCTAGAAATCTTCTAACTATGGCGTGGGAAGGTAAGACATTAAACCAAGGCTCCGAGAAAATCCTTTGTTGTCAAACCCTTTTCTTTTAGCATACAGAGAGAAATTAAAATTTCGAAGGTCTGCTCCTATACTTAGTGCATCAGACATTGAATTACAGGATAACACTCCCAAATGTATTGGAAAATGACCTTCACACTTGTCCTTTGGCTGTGCCTTCTTGACCACGGAAGTCAGTTGTCTACATACTTCTGCTAGGATAAAACAATCAAAATAGAAATGCGGAAGCTTGAAGGGTTCCTCTTCAAAGCCTCCCACTCGTATATAGCAAAAGCATGGAAACTAGATGTAAAAGCTTCCGAACTTCTTAATCAAAGCCTACGCCTCATTTGAAATCCGTTTGGCTTTTGTACCTTTCAGTTCATGACACATGTCACCCAGGAATACATTATGTTCCCTTCTAAAATCTTGTAGGGCATTGTCCTTTTGTAGCATTGGATAAAACTCATACACCGGGACATCTTCCTCAGTGGGTTGCTTGGGTATGCCGGTTAACTCCTTAACTCAGGCCAGACAATACAAAAGATACGAGGACATGAAGAAATTTTGTTGAAATTGCTTGGATAGACTCAACTTCTCTTTCATCGAATTAGCAATTAACTCCGCCCAATCCAGATATTGTTTTTCTTCCAGAACTAATTGTACATAGCAATATATCCAATCATCAAAGCTATAAGCTTTGGCAGAACCTCTGGCTCGATGTAACAAAAGCATTATATCGTGGATATGCGGCAACATGTGGTTCTTGTTAGTATTTTTAGGCAGTCTAGAACCACCTCTCTGAGGGACTTTCAACCAGTACTTCACCACATTATTCCTGTGTCCAACTCTATCTGCATTGAACTCACTAATTGACTGAGCAGGGGAGAAATTAGAAAACTGATAATCTGGTATTTTGAACATCGAAGCAATCACTTCACGGTTAATGGCGAGAAGGGTTTCACCATTATCCCTTTTGATGGTTTTAGATACAGGGTCGTATCTGGCAATACACTCCCGAACAAGCTCTGGACAAGGGATTGCCGGAGGAAAGGCTGCAACTTCTAAAAGTCCACTACTCAAAATCTCTACACAGAAAGACTTATCAACACCCCTGAACACCCTTTCTTTCAAATCTTCAAGGTTCTCACCCTTGAGGTCAATATCACTAACTATGGCTTCTGTGGACGCCATGCTAAAGATGTTTCCAAACAAGTGTAGGGTGGACTTCATGATTTCAAAACAAGAAACCCAAACTTGATTGCAATGAAACCAAACCTCTGTATGAGAGAAAATGCAAGGGAAAACACTGGAGAGAATAAGGAAAACTCACCTTCACAGCTGTATAACCGGACGACGGCTAGCGGCAAGAAAAACTCCTATCCAGGGACAATATAAACACAAATCCAGCAGCAAGAGAAAACGCAGAACACAAATGATTTTCATACCTTATAAAGAAAGGTAATAATGCAGACACATTAAATGCAATGATTTCACAATTTCATTCTGAACGTGGCAAATTGATAGATTAGACCCCCGCATGCATGCATTGAATGCATGGCGGCATACTTTAAGAAACTGCCAGTTCCCATAACGTTCACTTACTTCGAAAAAACCAAAGAACAACATCACTTTACAATATGGTTCTGCCTCTCCATATTTAGCAATAAATGCACTTCTTCGAAACATTAGAAACCACGGGACCCACCAGTATTGAACCTGTGTGAACATCTTGAACCAACTTCTTGAGTGTTCAAGTAGTTCAAGATGTACGCCATGTCAAACTGTTGACTGCTTTGCCGTGTTGAACACGTTGAAAATATTTGAACCCTTTGAACTTAGTTCAACAAGTTCAACACAAATATTATGTCACCGAACAAGAAAAACTTTATTAAAGAGCTGCTGCAAAAACTTAGGGAAATTGTTAGTACGAAGAACCTTTTCTGAACACTTCAGAACCTATTGAACCTAAATGAACATCTTGAACCTAGTTCAGAACGGTTCGACGCGTTCAAGGAGTACAATGAATTATCCGAACTTGAATGAAAATGACTAGAAAAGGACTTGAGGCCGCATTTAAAGACTCGAACCAAGGTAATATGGTATGAACTAGGACTCCAACATAAAAAGGAAATTATGACCCATTCTTGGCATGAAGAATAAATGATGCGGTAACACAAGACCAAGACAATCTAACCGGTATGTTCCAAACTTTCATGGTTATTGTCACTGGTGTAATAAGTTTGGTCATAGAATGATAGATTGTAGGAAAATGAATGTAAACCCCAGTTTTGAGAGTGGAAACTCATTTGCTGCATTACAAGGTACAAATGTCACATGTTATAATTGCAATGAGTTTGGTCATAAGAGTTATGAGTGTAGGAGAAATGTGTAGTTTTCCTACAAGAATGTTTTGGATACATCTTTCAATGCTAATGTAAAATGTTACAAGTGTCAAAATTCTGGTCACATAGCAAGGCATTGCAAGCTGAGAACTGACAAACAAAAGAAAACAGTACTGGATCAGAAGATAGAGACTAAACCGGAACATAAGATGACATAAGAGGAGAAGAAAGAAGAGAAACATGCTTGGATAGAGAAGGAGAAGAACAAGACAGAGTCAAGCTTGATTATGCAGACTGCTCTACATGCTAAAAGGAAGAATTTATGGGTAGTTGATAGTGGTTGCTCAAATCATATGACTAGAGATGAGAAATTTTTTATCAAGCTTGATGATTGGAATGGTGGTTCTATCCGGTTTGGTAACAACTCCTCTATCAAGATTAAAGGTCATGGTACATTGAATATTGATGGCAAGCTTAAGGCTCATGATTTGTACTACATGGAAGGACTAAATCATAATCTACTGAGTGTTAGTTAGATGTGTGACAAAGGGTACAAGTTCACATTTGACTCTACCAGTTGTCAGATAAGGAAGCAGAGTACTAGTCAAGTTGTGGCAGAAGGAAAGAGAACATATGGTAATGTCTACAATCTAAAGGAATGCTATGAGTCCCAATGCAAGATGGGATAGGTTGATGAAAGCTAGTTGTGGCATCAAAGATTAGGTCATGTGAATTTTGATAGTTTGGTGAAGATAAGTAAAAACCGGTATGTAAGAAATATTCCACAAATAACTAGACCAACAAGTACTTTTTGTGATGAATGTATCAGGGGCAAGCAAATTAGAGTAAGTTGCAAAAAAAAAGAGTACAATACCTCAAGACCTCTGGAATTAGTACATACAGATTTTTGTGGGCTAGCAAGTACAAGGGCTCTGACCGGTGAGAGATACTTCATGCTATTCATTGATGACTACTCAAGGATGACTTGGTTGACATTTTTGCATGAAAAATCACAACCATTTGAAAGATTAAAGATTTTTAGAAGGATGGTTGAAAATGACAATGGACATTGGTTAAAATGTTTAAGATTAGACTAGGGTGGAGAATATTCTTCAAATGAGTTTATTGACTACTGTGAGAAACATGGAATCCAGAGACAATATTCAACAGCAAGAACACCACAGCAGAATAGTGTGGCAGATAGGAAGAATAGGACAGTAAATGGCTAGAACAATGTTGAATGAGGCTAGCATACCGGATACATACTGGAAGGAATCAGTTCATATTGTTGTCTATACATTAAACCGGGTACAACTAAGAGTGAACAATAGAATAACTCCTTATGAGTTATGGTACGACTGGAAACCATCACTCAAGCATTTTAGAGTGTTTGGAAGTAAGTGCTTCATCAAGAGATATGTTGATGGATTAGGAAGTTTTGATTCCAGGAGTGATGAAGGAATCTTCTTAGGTTACTCAACCAATAGAAAAGCCTACAAATGCTACAACAAGAAATTGAGAAAAATGGTTGATAGTATAAATGTGAGAATAGATGAAGACTTACATAAGAAAGAATCTGCACTGACACCCTATGTTGATGTTTCAGATGATGAGCATGAAGATAAATCTGACAGTGGACTAGTAGAAGAAGTACCAAGCAAGAACTCCAATCGATATATGCAGAAGAATCATTCGGAAGAAAAGATCGTATGAGATAAAAATAAAGGTGTGCACACCAGAAGGAAACTATCCCAAAATGATGAGCAGGTAAATTTATGTCTCGTGATAGAAATTGAGCCCAAAACTTTTGATGAAGCTAGCAAAAGTGAAAAGTGGATAGATGCCATGGATGAAGAGCTGAAACAAATTGAGAAAAATCAAACTTGGGAACTTGTTCCTAGACCGGCAGACAAGAATGTCATAGATACCAAGTGGGTCTACCGAAACAAGATGAATGAAGAAGGCAAAATAATTTGACATAAAGCAAGGTTAGTTTGCAAAGGATATGCTCAAGTGGAAGGTATTGACTTCAAAGAAACCTTTGCACCGGTTGCTAGGTTATAGGCAATAAGAATGTTTGTAGCTTTCTATGCCTATAAAGGTTTCAAGGTCTACCGAATGGACGTTAAATTTGCATTTTTGAATGGTAACCTTGAAGAAGAGGTGTATATGGAACAACCAGAGGGTTATCCTTTACACGGTGATGAGATTTTTGTATGCCGGTTGAAGAAAGCCTTGTATGGCTTGAAGCAAGCTCTCAGAGTATTGTATTCCCGGTTAGATAAATACTTGAAGGAGCAAGGATTCCAAAAATGGAATGCAGACAGTAACTTGTATGTCAAGGTAAATGGAGATCACATGACTATATTTTTTGTATATGTGGATGATATTATCTTTGGTGGAGATAAGAACATCATGTGCAAAGAATTTGCATATCAAATGAAGACAGAATTTGAGATGTCCATGTTGGGGGAGTTGTCCTATTTTCTTGGTTTGCAGATGTCACAACAGAAGAAAGGAATTTTCATGTCACAAACCAAGTATGTTAAAGACATGTTGAATAAATTTCAAATGGAGGAAAGTAAATTGGTAAGTACTCCCATGGTTACCGGTTGTAAGCTAAGAAAACTAGACGAGTCACCGTAAGTTGAGCAAACACTGTATAGGTCTATGACTGGTAGTCTGTTATATCTAACAACATCTAGACCAGATATTGTATAAGATGTTTGCATGATAGCAAGATTCCAAGCTGCTCCTAAATAGTCTCACTTAAATGAAGTCAGGAGAATCTTCAAGTATCTGCAAGGAACTATCAATTATGGCCTGCAGTATCCAAAGAAAGGAGACTTGCAGGCTTATACTGATGCAGATTGGGCAAGAAGTATTGATGATCGAAAAAGTACAAGTGGAGGTGCTTTCTACTTAGGAGACTGGTTAGTATCATGGCACAATAAAGAAGCAAGATTCAATATCATTATCTACTGCCGAGGCAGAGTATATAGAAGCTGCTACATGTTGTTCAGATGTTTTGTGGATGAAGCAGACACTAAAAGACATACAGGTGGAGATACCAGAACCTATTCCAATCTGGTGTGATAGCTCAAGTAATATCAACATCTCCAAGAATCTAGTAATGCACTCAAGAACAAAACACATTGCAATCAAGTATCACTTCTTGAGGGAGAAGGTAGTTGACAAGGAGGTCATAGTAGAATATGTTCCAACTGGTGAGCATATTGCTGATATATTTACCAAGCCACTTCCTTCGGGCCCATTTGAGTACTTGAGACAGAAGATGGGAGTTGTCCCACCATCCGACAACACTTAATGTTTAGGAGGATGTATGGTTTAGGGGGAGTCAACAATTGTTACTATCTTATGACTCTTGAATCATGAAGCATGGACACAAGGGGACAATGTGTCCTAATCAGATGTAGACAAGGGAGAGATTATGGGTAGACTTTGGCAGTATGATTGGTCTCAAACTAAGGTTCCCTTTTCCATTGCTGTCAAAGGGGGAGAGAAACCGAAACATAAAATGTTAACATCAATGCCAAAGGGGGAGATTGTTGGCATTGAGTTGTCATTGATGTCAACCGGTGAGTAGGAGATTGTTGGTATGGTCAACTGATGTCAACTACGTGTCTACCGGTATGCAGAAGGATGTACCCAATATAAGGAAGATTAACACGAACGCATGTCAACTAGTATGGTGGAAGATGAAACTGGTATGAAGGTGTGGAAGGCAAGAAGGTATTGAGATTGTCAGTGATATCACTGATAAGAGGTGATATGAAGTTGTGTGCTGGCATGACAAGTTGTAACTGGTATGAAGGTTGGTCATTTGTTTGTGATAATATTTGTGATGAAGAGGTAGAGTGTCAAAGAGATCACAAACCACCAGAGGTGAACTTGAGCTACCAGTGTAGTGTATGCTGTCGGATAACAATAGGAGAAGATTTTATAGGCAAGGGTTTGTGCCAGTATGAGGATTTATTGAATATTCAAGTTTAAACCAACCTTGTGTTGGTGAGCTAAGTGTATGTCGATGTGATGCCATGTGGAGCTGAGGTGGTGAGCATGCAGAGGTAGGTGAAGTTTCCATCGACATGGTTGTTGGAGCAGTTAGTTGACATTAAATGAAACAACCACACATCACGGGTCGATGACAGATTGGTGTGGCTCGAGGAAGAGTGAACAATAGAGAAAGATCAGGGATTTGTTGGCTCTTGGAACAAAGCGACAACAATTCATACAACACATAGAATGATTGTTGATAATGCAGATTATGATCTTTGTGAAGCCATCAGAGTGCAATTATTTCAAAATTTACAATCCATTAAGAAGGACAACACTCAAAAGTTCAAATATGATTAGCTATTAGCTGGGTTATTTTTCTATTTCCAGAACTTCCTACCAGGAATTGGAGACATTGAATGGTCAAAAGACCTACCAGTCAATGCATAGATTAAGAACAACATTAAGGTTGTGAAGAATACCTTTTCAACTGCCTTGAATAAGTATTTTAATGAATTTCAGAAAAAGATGAGCATGAGAATGAGACTACCTGAAGATGTGGTAAAACACTTTGAAAAAGACATAGTTTTCACTGTTACCACTGACTTTTGCTTGATGCAAGCAATTGAGCCTAGAAAGGAAGAGATGGAAGATATGAGCTATGAGGTTAATCACGATTTACTGGTTGGCTATGCTAATACCTTGTTAGCATCACCTAAAGATAAACAACAGGCAAAATTGGACATTGTGGCAGTCCAAGTTGTACCAACAGAAACTGGTATTGTACCTGTGGCAAATGTGAAAGGAAAGAAAAAGAAATTTGATGAAAAGTCTCTTGTGATAAAGACCAAAAGGGTGACTCAGAGTGTCCTAACCAAAAAGGAACCGACACCTAAAGCATATATAAAGAAGGAGAGTGCACCGAAGAAGAGAAATCAAAAATTGATTTTGCAACCAAAGTCTGAGGGAATAGATTCTGAAGAAGAATCAGAGAAGGAAAAAGCAACCAGCAGAACATTCAAGAAGGTAAAGGTAGTGCCGAAGGCAACTACACCTATTGATATAGCTACCTACAAACCTGACACAGTTTTTGAGAGAATAGTGAAGACACTAGGAAGAAATAGGTTTGACAATGTCAAAGAATATTTTGATTCTTTCACTGAAGATGAGCAGAAACAAGTCATTCAATAGGTAATCACTTATTTGGGTCATTACAATAGATTTCTGCATGACGGGGAAAAAGATATTTCAATCTATTTGTATAATACTCTTTTAGATAAATCGGAGAAAGCTATTCAATTGGAAAATAAAATTATTGATGAAATATTTGTACAATATTTTCCCAATTTATCCTCGGATGGAATTAGTGCTTTAGTTGAGCAATACAAAGTATATTTTAATTTTAAAATGAGAAGATTGAAGCTTCTTAATGCAAAAAGGGCAGTTATTGAGTCCGAGACACATCAGCTAGCCTATGTAATCAAAAAGAGGGAAGAACTCATCCACTCTAGCAATAAGGATAATACTACAGATGATGTTCCTCTACCGGAAATGGATGAAGAGGAGATTGTTCAACCTGACATAGTATATCCAATCAAGAAGAATGATGATTTCATTATTCTTGTTGATGAAGATATTCAGGACATAGTAGACCTATCTGGAGACATCACTGCACCAGATATGGAGCCTCCCACAATTATTGAAGTACAGGTTACATTAGTTGATCAACCGGCTATTCAACTAATAGTGGACAATGAATCGACAACAAAATAACTAGAGAAACCCCAATCTCCACCGGTCATTGAAAATACTCAAAAGGAGTCTACAGAGAAAGTTGTCACTCAGTTACCTCAAGAGACAACAGAGCAGAATATAGAGAAAGCTATCATTAAGAGTATACCTCTTGAACTGACAAAGCAGAAACTACTTGAAGATGATGATGATGATTCTTTAAGTATTTCAGGACCCATTGATATGAACACTTTGAGCGTGCCAGAAATGTTGAAGATTGCTAATGTTATGCAATCTCGAGCACATAAGAAGAGACTGAAAGAGCAAAAGATTGAAGTAGAGACAATCCAGAATGCAATAGAAATTTTGTCTAGTTTACTACTAGAAACAGTTGTTGCACATCTTCCTACACCCATTAGAAAAATCGATCGGTTAGTTGCAGATGCATCTGATCAAATCAAGTCACTTGAAGATGCTGCTCAAATGTCTACTAAGAAGAGCCACAAGAAGAAATATGGAGATAAACTGGCAAAGACCATTGAAAGTGGCAAAATGGCTCTATCTCATAATGGAAGTCTAGTGAGAAAAGCAATTGAATCTGGAGGAAAGTATCTTGCCTTTACCTCTAATGTTTCTTTCTTTTATTTTGACATTTCTAAGATTCAAGTTGAAATCGAGAAAGAAATGGAAAGGATATGCAAGGCATATGTCCCACTCTAGGACTCCATTCATACCTTTAACCGGTCTGTAGATGATTTGCATGACAGATTGAACAGGAATGATAATGAGAAGGCTAAGAGACTCTGATCTCTAAAGAGCTCAAGAGTCTGCTCACCTCACAGGTCGACATTCTTCAGAGAGCCTACTCCAATGCAGAAGCTATTCTTGCTATTCCCGAAACCTGCACACTAGACTCAATGGAAGAATTCCATTCCTAGCTGATGTCTACATTTGAGTATACTGCTAACATATTGGAATCATGGGAAAATTCTTTATCACAGATGAAGAAGAACTTTAATGATGTTTTTATGAGATTAGCCAATGCATGAACCTTTTTTTTAAGTTGTTAAAATATGATGAACACTTTGATACAAATTTTC
The DNA here is from genome assembly GCF_030272615.1 of Cryptomeria japonica. NCBI lineage: Eukaryota > Viridiplantae > Streptophyta > Pinopsida > Cupressales > Cupressaceae > Cryptomeria > Cryptomeria japonica. The sequence continues at coordinate 155,246,069 of NC_081409.1, read as the reverse complement.
TATATATATGTATATATTTTACTTTTTCATTTTGGAATTGTTGTCAAAGGGGGAGTAATAATATGTATGTGTGTTTTTGAAAATTTTGTATTTATGCATGCATTAAGGGGGAGTATGAGTATATGTGTAAATTTGTTGTTTATGCACACTTAGCGGTATTGTATTACTCTAAAATTTTCTAAGTGTTGCCATCAATGCCAAAGGGGGAGATTGTTGGCTTGATGATTATAATGTATTCATCACTTGTTGTCATTGATGAAACACTCTGACACACACATATGATTACATTGACTACTTGTGTAACTTCAATTGGTTTACACTATCAACCGGTATGTTTAAGGTTTACCTCTAACCGGTACTTTGTGTCAATCGATATGTGCTTAAGAGATAACCTGTGGCTACACTAAGTCGGCATCAAAATGAAGATGAAGATGAAGATGGAGATCAAGCGGAAGATTCCAGGACAACGGTTCACATGTTTTGTTCTAGTATCTGATTTTGTGATGAGTTACTAGCACCGATTTCTTGGCAGTCATTTATGTGATGAGTTTTGATCACTTGTCTAGATACACTGCACCTAGGAAATTGTGTTCTGATTTCCTTAGGCCGACATAAGATTTTAATGTCTATTTAAAGACACCTTAGTGAATCATTTTGAAGAAGAGATTCATGTGAATATTGATATGCATCAAGAGTGAAAGGTTTTGTTGAAGAGCGATAAGTGTTAAGATGAAAAGCAGTGTTGAATGTACTTAGAAGGATCTGATCAAGCAAGTATTGTGCTACTCGCAACAGATCAAACCATTCTTGTTGTTTTCTAATCATTACAACAGAATCAAATCCCCTAACTGGGTAAGTTCTAACAAGCTTCAATGTACAAATCCTCTAACAAGGTGATCCATTAGTTTGGATTCTCAAATCCTCCAACGAGGTCACTCCTAACAGGGTAGTACTCTTAATAGGGTATGAGCTTCTAATCAAGCTTTGACATCTCTAACAAGATTCGCTCCTAGAAAAGCACTTTGTAGACCTTAACCAATCAGTTATCTATTACTACAGATAGTTAACTTGTGAGTTCCATCTCACCGTGGTTTTTACCTATTTGGGTTTTCCATGTATAAACACTTGTGTTATGGTGGATGCTTTACTTTTTGTGGATGTTGTTATATCATTTTGGATAGCATGTATTTTTTTTAAATGCTTGGTTAAGTTCATCTATCGGTTAGTATTTGTAGTGTTAAATTTGGTGTCACTGATTCACCCCCCCCCCCCCCCCCCCCTCTTAGTGCTTTTCAATTCCATCACAATCAACCCTTGGAAATGTGCAAAATTTTAAAAATAATATACAAGGTTCCTAGAAGGGTGCATGCAAATTCTTAATTATTTTAGTAAAACAAAGCAAAATATATTGTTACTAATTACTTTTTTAATGCTCTACAGTGACATAGGATGCTTGAGAGATGAGAGGTGATTTAAATACTATTAGATAGTGTCAAATTTTATAATACATGTACTTAGTTTAGGGTTAGAAACTAAAATGAGCTCATTAGTAGATCTAAATTTTGAATTTTTTGAGGGTTGTAATCTACTCTACAATCACATGGTTGAACTCATTATCATGAAAATAAAACTAGTTGGGTACACACTCAAATATAGATGGTTATGGGCTATATCTAGGTTGATATATAAATATATATGATAAATACAAAAAATAAGATGTATTAGAGTATGTATATGTAAGGATAAGGTGAGAAATATATATGTGTGTAAAATATTGTATACAAACTTAAAAATAAGTCTAACTTTATATAAAATTATATAATATATAATAAATACATATGTTAAGATATTTCTTTGAAAGATATAAACTTTTATAGAAAATAACATAAATATACAAATTTCATCATTAAAATTATATTAAAAAATCTAAAACAATAATAATAAAGAACTTCACTTTATCTATAAAGTGATGATTAATTTTAAAATTAATTTGAAGACCTAATCACTCTTTTCTTAGGTCAAGAGGTGTATACAATCGCATAAGGTATCTTAAAGACTTTTGAAAATAAAAAGACAATGATTTAATTTGACACCTATCTAAAATCATTGTTACATTTTGCATAGGAAGATGATTATTGAAATCAACAAGTAAGAATATAAGGTGTTAGAAGTAAGCTACAATAAGGAAGATAATGATGGTGTGCGAATGAAATGGATGATAGTGGAGAATGAATCAATTATGGAACCACCATCAACAACAATTAATATGAATGGATTAGAAAAATTCAAAGGGCCATTAGCTTCCTAGTATTCAAGCTTGAGAAAGCATGTATGGTTTTCAATAGAAATATTATCCAAGTCCCTACCTCTCCAAATACAATCTTCATTAGTTGATCATTAGAAGTTTTTAACTATTATATAAAATTCAATTATGAAATTTAATAATATTATTGATGCAATAGCACCGGTCTATTTCTTACGGGTTGGGCAATTTTCAGTGGAATTGCTTGAGAGTGTGGTATTTCTTCATGTTTGAGTGTTTAGCATTGTGATTTGGGTTTATTCCCTTGTGTTCTTGATCATTGTTGTGTTCAAGTTTCATAGCATTTGGCTTTGTTTCCAGTAAGATGTGGATCCCGGTATTGTCCCGGTTGATGTGTCCTTACCGGTTAGCTTGTAGAGTGTTGAGCGAAGATGATTTCGGGTTGCAGTTGATCTCCATGACTTGCAAATCATTGGAGATTTTTATTTGGGCCTTGGCTGGTATTTTCGGAGGTGCGTGCATCATTTTATGCTTTGGAGTTGTTCTTAGTGATTTGAACCGACATGTTACCATTGCACGTTTCATGAACCGGTTGGTCTTTAGGCCGACTTGATTAAGTTATAATTATTTATGGGCAGTATATATATGGAGGTTGGTGGATCATTTGGACATATAGAATTTAGAAGATAGAAGACTTTATTTTGAGATCATGCGAAGATGTAGATTTGACAAGATTCTGATCCGGTTGGACTGAGGCCGAAAGGCTGAGGTCCGGATTAGGATAGACCCAGTAGTCTATTACAGGAAGCTGATTTGATATGAGGATGATCTGCGGATCTTTTAACCATGTTGTAAGCATTAATTGTATCCTAGACTATGATCTAGCATGTGGCATGTATCATTCTTCAGATTGTAATAAGATTCATTCATGTTGTTTACCGGTTACCTGTTATGTGTTGTTACCGATTGTTTTTCATGTTGTTTCTGGCATCTTGCTACCGGTTATTGGTATGCTTTGCATGGTTTATGTGTTAAGCTGCAAGGTTGGTCTGTCCTTCATTAGATCTCCCTCCCTTGACTGTGTCAAATGGTATCAGAGTTGGTTTGTGAACCTGTTGTTGGACAGAGTGTTGTTTGTGCACTAATTGGTTGGAGAGAAGATTGAGGCAACTTGTGGAATTGTTCATATCGCCGAACATGAGGTAGAGAAAGGTTCGCAGGTAGACCACCTATCCTAGAGATTGAGCTTGAGGTAGTTAGTGGGTGGAGACTTGAACAGATCACCGATTGAGGCAAGCTGCAGTTTGTACCAATAGATCGTCATGGAGAGGCAACCAGAAGTTGTGGTTAGATCACCGAATCCCCTAAGGAAGTTGCAAGTACCTACTGACCGATCGCCAAACCAGAGCAAGTGATGGGACTCACTTTTCAATTAACCTTGAGAGTCTGATGCAAGAGCACCGGTCTAGTTCTTACTGAGTGGGCAGTTTTCAGTGGAATTGCTTGAGAGCGTGGCATTTCTTCATGTTTGAGTGTTTAGCATTGTGGTTTTGGGTTTATTCCCTTATTTTCTTGGTCGCTGTTGTGTTCGAGTTTCATAGCATTTGGCTTTGTTTCTGGTAAGATGTGGATCCTGGTATTGTCCCGGTTCATGTGTCCTTACTGGTTAGCTTGTAGAGTGTTGAGCAAATATGATTTTGGGTTGCGGTTGATCTCCGTGACTTGCAGATCATTGGAGATGTTTCTTTGGGCCTTGGTCGATATTTTCGGAGGTCCATGCATCATTTTATGCTTTGGATTTGTTCTTAGTGATTTGAGCCGACATGTTACCGTTGCATGTTCCATGAACTAGTTGGTCTTTAGGCCGACTTGATTAAGTTGTAATAATTTGTGGGCGGTATATATATGGAGATTGGTGAATCATTTGGACATATAGAAGTTAGAAGATAGAAGACTTTATTTTGAGATCATGTGAAGATGTAGATCCAACAGGATTCTGATCCGGTTGGACTGAGACCGGAAGGCTGAGGTTTGGATTAGGATAGACCTGACAGTCTGTTACTAGAAGTTGATTTTCTATGAGGATGATCTGCGGATCTTGTAACCGTTTTGTAAGCATTAATTGTATCCTGGACTACGATCCAGCATGTGGCATGTATCATTCTTCAGATTGTAATAAGATTCATTGATGTTGTTTACCGGTTACTTGTTTTGTGTTGTTACTGGTTGTTTTTCTTGTTGTTTTCTGGCATCTTGCTATCGGTTACCGATATGCTTTGCATGGTTTATGTGTTAAAATGCAAGGTTGGGCCGTCCTTCATTGGATCTCCCTCCCTTGACCGTGTCAATTATATTTGTGATTGGAAGTACACTAGCAAATGTTAACTGATTGATTGTATTTTTGGTGAAATAATGTGATTGTCTCCTAATTAGTCTTTTAAGGATTTGAGAGAATAGAGTTTCTTCCTTGTACATGGAAAAAATATACCTATTAATAATGAAAGGGATCTTGCAACTAATTGTGGTTCTCATACTATTAAATTATTTTCAACTAGAGCTTTCTTACTAATTCAAATTAAAATCAAAATTAAGATTCAGAATAGTACAAAGAAGAAATTTGTTTTATAATGTATCTTTTTTTTTTTCTTTAAACAAAACTTTTGAAGATAGATTTTAGATAATCTAATTCCACCTAACATTTATCATAAATAATAATTAAAAAAATACTTTTCATAATTTTTAGATTATATGTTTTCTTTCAAATTATTTATTATAAGTTTAACCTCTTAGATTATTTTTTTAACATTCTCACTAATGTATTTGAATTTATAAATATTAACCTATAACTTCAAATTCAAATTTATAAAATATTTTGCTATTATTTATAGTTCTATATTTTTTAAATAAAACATGTTTTAAAATTTTGTACACAAGTTTTGTGTAGATGAATAATAATGTATAATTATATTTTTTAATTTGTAATATGAAAGAAAAACATTGAAATTGTAGATATAAAACTTACTCTTAAATAAAAATAGATATAATTATTATGTTTGATGGTTGCCTTTTATAACTTTCTATAATTAAAAGAAAATAAATTTTCTTGAGTATATATTAGTTAGTTATGCATTGTACTATTCAATTAAAAAATGTCTCATAAATAAATTATTAGTTAATTTTGTTAAACTTCAAAATCATACAATTTGATTTTATTGGAACAAAAATAAAGATATTATCTTTCTATTTATATAATAGTCACACAAGAAAAATAAAATAAGGTACATGTGGTATCATTGTGTTCTATTACTATATATAGTATTTTGGTTCTAAATTCCAACAAATAAAAAAATATATACAAATTTGTAAAATGTTACAATGGTTTCAACTAACAAAATAAAATACAAAGAATATAATTTTATTTCAATTGTTTTAATTTTGTATATATTATTAACAATATTAAATATTTATGATGTTAAATATTTTGAAATTTGATATCTCTCCGCATATTTTACATAATTTTTTAAAATATAGATATCGTAGTTATATATCAAATATATGCCTTTCCAACACAAGTATTCATTTTTTTTTAGGTCAATTGTAGAAGAAACACAACACATGGTAAGGAAATCCCAAAAAAAGATCCTCTTATCTCAAGAAGAAACACAACACAAACACGGTAAGAAAATCCAAAAAAAGATCCTCATACCTGGAAGAAGAAACACAACACAAACACAGTAAGAAAATCCCCAAAAAGATCCTCATATCTCGAAGAAGAAACACAACACAAACATGGTAAGAAAATCCCAAAAAAGATCCTCATATCTCGAAGAAGAAACACAACACAAACACGGTAAGAAAATCCCAAAAAAGATCCTTGTATCTGAAAGAAGAAACACAACACAAACACGGTAAGAAAATCCCAAAAAGGATCCTCTCGAAGAAACATAATAAAAACACAGTAAGAAAATCCCAAAAAAGATCATCATATCTCAAAAGAACACAACACAAACACGGTAAGAAAGTCCCAAAAAGAAAGCACAACACAAACACAAACACTGTAAGAAGTTGTCCAAAAAGATTGTTCATATTATTGTCTAATTTTTATGATAATTTTAACTCATCTGCATTTAAAAACAAATAATCAGACAAAATTTCCCTTTTGAAATAGGTGAATTTTTCAAAACATAAATATACTGGTTATATATCAAATGTAATGCCTTCGGAACACAAGCATTCACTTTGTTTAGATCAGTCCTCATATCTTGAAGAAACTAACACAACACAAACACCGTAAGAAAAACCTAAAAAGGATTGTTCATATAGTTTTCTAATTTTTGTGATAATTTACAGTCATTTGCATTTAAAAAATAAATAACCAGAAAAAACATGTGGAAACCCTTTCTAAGAAATGTGGAAGGAGGAAATTTGATATGGAGTGGGAATCAGTTTATAGGATAACTGTAAGAGAAATGCAATGCAACAAACAAAAATTTCATAGAACACAAAGTGACTATCCGAAACAAAACTTAGATTTCTCAGCCGGTAGACAAAATTTGGTAGCCTGGAAAAACCTTAAAAAACCTCAGCCGGTAGACAAAATTTGGTAGCCTGGTAAAACCTTAAAAAACCTCAGCCGGTAGACAAAATTTTATAGGACAACTGAGCAAATGACTGGTTCTCATCCTCAAGCTGGAATCCCTCACTCTGCAAAACTGTGATCCATTACTATTAGTTAAAGATTCAGGATGGTTCGGCTCTTGCGCCATAAATTTCTAAGGCTTATTATTTTCTGCTCGTACTTCTCTTCTTGTGCTTTTCCCAAGAGGTCTGTTTGTTTCAGCATTTCCCACATCACCTGCACATCCTCATACCCACAATTTTCTACATCCTTGTGGAGCTTTACAAGTGATCCTTTCCCTGTACACACAATCATTGCAAACAATATAAGCAATCTATGGGCAATGGGCAATGGGCATTCACATTCATAAACAAATAAACAAAGCAAATGTGTTATGACCCAACATTTAAAGGAGATTGCAGGGCTGGTACAATGCAATGTACCATACCCTCCCCAATCTTGGGGTGCCTAAACAGCACATATGGTGTATTGTTGATCATCACACTGGTTGGTCCTATGAAATAGGAGTTTGATGTTTAAGTAGAGTGGAACACAACATATCAGCTGTGTCTAAACAATCATCTATTGTGATCATCATACTGGGTCTAAACAATCATCTATTGTGATCATCATACTGGTTGGCCACATCAAAATTGGAGTTTGATGTTTAAGTAGAGTGGAACCCAACACATCAGCTGTTTACAACAGCTGGTGTATTGTGATCATCACACTGGTTGGTGATATAAGAACCAGAGTTTGATGTTCATGTAGAGTGGAACATAACAATGCAATGTACCATACCTTCTTCAATTTTGCTTGGCCAAAACAGCCAGTGTAATGTACTCATCACACTGGTTAGTGATATGAAAATTGGAGTTTGATGTTTAAGTAGAGTGGAACACAACAAATTGGTTGTGTCTAAACAATAGATGTATTGTGATCATCGCACTGGTTGGTGAAATGAAAAATGGAGTTTGATGTTTAAATAGAGCGGAACACAACATATCAGCTGTGTCTAAACAGCTGATGAATTGTGATCATAGCACTGGTTGGTGATATGGAAAATGGAATTTGGTGTCTAAGTAGAGCAGAATGCAACATATCAGCTGTATCTAAACAGCTGATGTATTATGATCATCACAGTGGTTGGTGATATGATGGGAACTAGAATGTGATGTTCAAGTAGAGTGGAATACAACACATCAGCTATGTCTATACAGCTGATGTATTGTGATCATCACACTGACTGGTGACATACAAACCAGATTTGATGTTCAAGTAGAGCGGAACATAACACATCAGCTGTGCTTAAACAACCTATTTATTGTGATCATGGCAGTGATTGATAACATGAAAACCAGAATATGATGTTTAAATAGAATACAACACAACACATCAGCTGATTAAACTCTTCCTCTCAATTTAGAGGAACATCTAATACTCAAATTCTACCCAAGATCTGAAACAAAATATACCATTTGCATGTAACTCACTATCATCAACCTTTGACATTCTTAAACTCAAATTACACCCATGATCTAAATAAAATATACTTTGATGAATGACAAATTTGCATGTAACTTGATTCAAATTACACCCAAGGTCTAAAACAAAATAAAATATACTTTGACGAACGACAGACAGATTTGCATGTAACTCCCTATCATCAACCGTATAAGACAAACCTAAGATCTAAAACAGAATATACTATCTATGAACAACAGATTTGCATATAACTCCCTATCATCAACCTTGAAAAAAAGGTACATTTTGTAACAAAAATCAAACAAACATAATCCTCGATGTAGTGTGCGAGCCTTATTTCACATTCAGAGAGTTAAACCAGTTTTCAAAATGATCCAGTCATAAATATCAGATGTTTGCATTTTGATTGATCAGTATTCTGATGATAGATTATAGAATATGCTCTAAAATATTAATGAAAAACTGAAACAGAATCAAATCCAAAAACACTATTACACATCATTCAAATTTCAAAACATTAGATCATACATTCCTCAGTTGGGCATTGAATGCCGTATTCAACATACAAAATCTTAAGCAGGAAAAAAAATACAGAGATTTCACATTATATAAACTGACCAGCTTTTCTTGGTCGAAATCTGGAGGAATGGCGAAGAATTGCTTTCCTGACAGGGAACAAAACCTTCTTCATTCTCTCCATATTCCTCATTGTTTCTCCACTAAACACAAATTTCTACTGTACTTTCTAAGCCTTTCAATCCATTAAAAAGATCTGGACATGCAGAAATATTGAGATCCTGATTTTAGTTGCACATTACCAATTTTAAAATCTGATAGCCTGGGAAATTGAAGAAAGATCTTCAAGAACAATGGACAAATGTGGATCCTTAATTAGCAGTGAAATACGGAGATGTTCAAATCTTTAAATTTCCAATGCTTTGACAATACTAATTTTTTACAACGGAAAAAAAAGAGAGTTTTGTTTCACCAATAGAATTTTGAGGAAATACTTTGGGAGTTGGAGAGCAAATGGAAATCCTTTAATTTAGGAGCCTAAAATAAGTTCATTAATAAACTTCAACCGAACACTTGAAGACATTTCTTGCGTTTGTTACCAAATGTATGGGAATGGAAAAGAAATCATCCTATATATTATAAAGGAAGGTATGAGAAAGAAAGAGTTGTATATTTTATTTTATTTTTAATTTTGGTAATGTGGTTTTCAGTTATTCTCCCTACAAAATGTCATATATCATGACATAAATTTCATCATACAAAATAGTATGAGAGAGGAAACAATAATGTTGCATTTAACGGTGCATAATTTTTTAAGTTGCTCCATACTATTTTTTAAAATTGTTTTTCCATCCAACACATTTTAAATATTCAGTATGTTCATTTTTGGATTGAGGAGGAAACAACAAGTTGCATTTAACATTTAACGGTGCACAATTTTTTAAATTGCTACGCACAATCTTTTTTAAATCGAAATGTCTTTCACCCAACACATTTTAAATATCCAGCATACTGACTTTTCTATGGAGGCAAGATATCCAGCATACTGACTTTTTTTTTTATGTAAGAAGCAATGGCAACCATACACAACTTTTTAAGTTGCTACCCACAATATTTTTAAATAGTCCTTCCACCCAAAACATTGTAAATATCCAGCATACTGACTTTCTGATGTTGGAGGCAACAGTCATGATACAGTGCACAATTTTTTTAAATTATTACCCACAATTTTTTATTAAATTAAAATTATTATATGCAATTGTAAACTATTTATTCATAAAATTATTATTATTTTATTAATGAATTCTTGAATGGTTCAACTATTTTTTATATTTATTTTATTAGATAATCAATTTTCTTTTTTCATTATCTTTTGAACAGTTACTGTTTCAGCTGCAGGCACAAATACGTTCTTAAGTGACAATTTTCACATTGTTTTGTAGAGGAATTGCAAACAGAAGCATTTTCTGTGTACTTTCTTGCCTAATTTTTAATGCATTTTCTATCTATTTTCATTTTATTTGTTACTGGTTACACATGCACTATATTTTTTTCTCCATAATGATATTGTGATACGTAGTGATGAAGTATGAGAAAAATCTGTTTTATAAGTTATGACAAAGGGTAATTGTTCTCTTGGATTGTATGACTGAAAATCCCAATGATATTTGTGTTATTGTATCCTGTAAGGGTTGAAGTATTCCCTTTTGACCTCCTTCCCCTCATCTTCTAATTCCTGCGCAATTATATTGATTTCTAGAGGATTTTTATTGTGTGTCTATTTTGTTTAAAAAAATAAAAAATAATAGGAACATTTTTTCAAATATTATGATTTCAGAAAAGTTTTTTAAAAAATGAGCTTTTAAGTATTATAATTTTTTCAAATAGAAAACAGCAGCAAGTTAAATTACTGAATTTATTATAATCGAAATGATTGATATATATATATATATGTGTGTGTGTGTGTATGTATATATACACACACATATGTATATGTATATGTATATGTATATACATGTATACACATACATATACACATACACATACACATACACGCATACATACATACACATACACATACACATATACATATACATATATATACACATACATATACACATACACATATACATATATACACATACATACACACATACACATACATGTATGTATGTGTATGTGTATGTGTGTATATGTACACACACACACACACACACACACACACACATATATATATATATATATATATATACATACATATGTATGTATGTATGTATGTATATATGTGTATATATACATATATATCTGTGTGTGTGTATGCATATGTATATGTGTATATGTATATGTATATGTATATACATATATATACACACAGATATATATAAATATTGATTGTTATTATCAATTAACAAATTTAATTTTAAAATATTATTTAAAAAAATTAATAATCAATAATATATGTATTTATAGCAGTTTATTTGTAGAATTTGTTATGGTATTTTTCATTTTGAAAATAAATTTGAATTGGTTTTGTAGTTTTATATTTAGTTAAAAAATTATTTATTTTCCTACAATAATGGTTGGCAAATAACATACCAATTTAATGTATGAAATCTTCCTTCTAAAAGTTCATAGATGATTTTTTTTTTTAATAATGTTACATAAGTGAATATATTAATTTGCCTCTCTATAAATGATAAATAAATTATTACTTATAATAATTATAAAATTCTAACAAAATTAATATTTGACATTACAAAAAAAATAGTATATTTTCTTCAATGAGTATCATATGATTTCTAATGCATAATTATTAGAAGAGGATTGTTTCTTTCTCTTTTTTTTTATAATATTATTCTTGTTAGAATTTAGTTAGAAGCAAATAGTTTTAAGTTGTTTCTCACAATATGTGTTTATGTAAAAAAATTCATTGTATTGTTAGTTAGCATATAATGTTGCTTTCGCTCATCTTATCTTCAAGAGTGAACCTTAAATCAATATTAACCTCCCAAAAAGTGACACTTAAGTTGTGATCTACAAAAATTGACATAGTTTTTTTTTTTTTTTGAATAATCAATGAAATTTTATTTTCTTAAGCAATACATGAGACAATTGACATAGTTTTTTATTGTTAGAGCATATTTAGCTATTAGTTGCTTTTTTGCAATTATTTATGTTTTTCTGTTTTTTTTCTTAAGTTCACTTAGGAGTGCTTATTTTAGTTGTGCACTTAGTAGAGCTTCTATGCATTTAGTTTAACAAGAGTTGAGTTTTATTTAGCTCCTCATGCTTGCATTTTAGTTCTCATAAATTTAGCTATGTGCTTTCTTTATAAGCACATCATTGTACAGTTGTAATTCATCCTATAATTTTGTATTCTTTACTTTTGAGTAATATAACATTATTTTGTGCAACTCTCTTGTAGAAGGTGTTATTGTTTGTTGTTTGATCTTGCAGGCATGTGTTACAAAATTTAACATGGTATCAAAGCTTGAATTCGGCAAGCCCCTTCTCAAGCTTTGAGGGTTTTCATTCCTCGTAAGCATTGCAGGGTCCCAAATTTGTTTTTTGTCGATCTAGTTGTGAGTGATTTTCATTGGGTTCAAACTGAGGTTGCCATTGCTTTCGCAGCATCGAAAAAACAACAAGATCAACTTTCATTTCATCAAAATTGGAGTCGCACTCAAAACGCCCAAAAACCATAAGATTGCTTGTCAAATCGTCAAAATTAAAAATCAACAAAGTTTTTGGTGATTTTTTATTGGTATGCTTTATGAAGCACACAAATTCGTATGGACATACTATACCAACATGCATGAAGTGCTAACATAGGCATGACATCAGCAACTTTAATATTTTTTGGGGGGGACCCATTATAATTATCTTCCCTCTAAATTTAGCATCAGCCTACAAATTAGGTAGAGAGAGTATTTTGGGCTAAGGAAAGAATGTTTTGGTGGAATTTTAGCAAAGGGGCATATGATGTTGAAGTCCTTATGATATTATCATACGAACATGCACATGCAAGCTCTTCTCGCCCTCTACAACCTTAAATACCTAGTCTCAATTTTTTGCTCATAACTTTGTCATACAAAGTCGAAATGAGGCAAACGAGATATCATCGAAAATCTAATTCTGATGTCGATTTGTACATAGTGGTAGTTTTGTCAGATTCTACTCTAGAGGTCTTCTATAGGCCTCCAAATCCATACTTGTTCTTCATGCTTTCGAGGCCATAACTTGGGCAAACAAACTTCGTTTTTTGACTTCACACATTGTTGGAAAGCTCTCAAAGTGAACTATTCAAATCAATTGTTAGATTTTCCAAATGTTTATACCAGTGACTTTTATTCACTCCTTTGTGTTTTCATTTCATGGTTGATTGCCTAGTCAATCTGGCTCCTGGAATCATTTTTTTTTGCAATGGATGGCTTCTCTAGGGTTGTCCTACATGTATTTGCACCACTTTTCC